>NC_089744.1:56066598-56366598 GCF_040412425.1 Macrobrachium rosenbergii
TTTCAATGCCTACAAGGAAAATAAAAACAGTTAAATTGGCCAGAAAATCAAGATAATGCATTTCTTTTAGCAAAATAAGCATTAACCTCTGCAACCACATTAATTTTTCCTCTACCCCATAGGTCCCTCACATTGACAACAGACGCAAGTAACATGGCGATGGGCGCCATACTAGAGCAGGACATAGATGATGGTCATCGTCCGCTGGCGTTCTTCAACAAAAAGCTAATGACAGCAGAACATAGATACTCCACTTTCAACAGGGAGCTTCTAGTAGTCTACAAAGCCATCCGCCACTTCCACCACGTTCGAGGGATGACAGTTCGTCGTGCAAACAGACCATTAACCGTTGGTGCATGCCTTCACAAAGTCAGCAGACGTGTGGTCAGCATGGCAAAAGCAGCACCTGTCAGCAATAGCTGAACATTCCTGCACCATCAAATACTTGAAGGGTTCAGCAAACACCGTGGCAGACATAGTATCAAGAAACTGCGTCAACACCATCCAGCTCGGGGTAGCCTATCCCGAAATCGCAGAAGCATAAAGAGATGATGTGGACCTACAGCAACTGCAATTGAACAACCCCGCCCTCACATGGAGCGTTCTGTCAATCAACAGTGAAGAGACGACCACTACCTGTGAGACGAGTACCAGATGCCCTCGCCCCCTACCTGCCAGAGGGCCTCAGAAGAAAAGCCTTCACACTTGCCCACAACCTGTCCCACCCATCAGGCCGGTTAACCGCCCACATCATAGCAGAGCGGGACATCTGGTGGGGAATGACAAAGGACGTAAAAAACTGGACAAGAGAGTGCATCCCGTGTCAGACTTCAAAAATCACAAGACATGCAGAGAGTGGAATAGGAGAGTTCCAAACAACACACCGCTGACTTGCCCACATCCACGTCGACATAGTGGGACCCCTACCCCACTCCGAGGGGTACAGACCTATTCACCATCATCAACAGAAATACCAGGTGGCCCAAAGCAACACTGATACGGCAACAGACAGCAGAAAGCTGTGTGAAAGCCCTCATCGGATGGGTCAGCAGGCACGGAGTCCCGCAGATCATCATGAGGGACAGGGGAGCCAACTTCACATCCACCCTGTGGAATGCCCTCGCAGACAGTTTGGGGACAAAGATAACGCACACAACAGTCTACAATGCAGAAGCTAATAACATCATTGAAAGGCTACACTGGTCGTTGAATTGAAAGCATCACTCAACGCCAGATGTCAAGATGTGGGTCTTACTAGGCCTAAGAACAACACCGCACGCAGCATTCAACGCATCTCTAGCACAAGTCCTATACGGCCAAGCACTGACATTGCCAGCAAATGTCTTTCAAGATCAAATGAGCCCAACATCCCCATCAGACACCCGAAAAGCTGAACAGATAATGCCAGCCAAGACGGCCTACCATGTAACTAGAGAAGTGTATGTCCCCAGCGAGCTGCAGAATGCAAAATGTGCGTTCATACGGGTGGACATACACAGAGGGCACCCCCTCTCCCCAGCCTACTCAGGACCATACTGTTTCTCATCCAGAGATAACAAGGCCTACCAGATGACAGTAGACGGCAGGACGATGTGGGTATCTATTGACTGCCTAAAACCAGTTTACCTCCAAGAAACTGATCTACAACCGTCAGCCTCTCCAAGGGGGGAGTCCTGTTGGGTCCCATGTGGACCCCATACACCATCATCTCACCTGGCTCGCTAATCTCCTCACAACAACATCTGCGCGCCCAAACCGTGCGGACACAAGAAATGTACGTCACGCATCTTTTATACATACAATCTCTTCTTTCATATTATTGTTAAATAAAATGTATTATTGTCACCATACACAGTACAATGTCAGTATTTCAGCCACATATACCATAACTTCAGTCATACCTTGTATATCAATTTATATGTATATATTCATCTGTCAACAAACACACAAATGATTGTGTGGTACCTCTATTTTTGTTCCCCTGGTGTCAGGCGATACATTTCCGCTCACAAGAGTTATTGACCAGCATGTCTGTTGTCTGAATAAATAGGTAAGTTTGTAGATGCTGACTCTTACTCATGCTTTCGTTACAGTAGCTAGGCCACAGAGGTTTCTCAAATGCATGGCAGCTCAACGATTTTTAACAAAGCATGATCATGACTCTTCATCATCTACCAGAGAAGTCTTGATCATGGCCTTTCAGGCGATAACACTAAAAGTACTGTAATGGGTTTGTAACTAAACAAATAATAGATTAGGTATACCTAATACATATTTCAAGTAACAGTTTTTATTGATGTTTTTAACTCTAAGGTGGGCTTTCAAAATCACTGATTCATACTGAGCTGCCATATGTTAAACAGTATGCTAGACTAGTATGAAAACTTTCCAACCACTGACCATTCTTTGGTTCCAACAGTGATTATTATTGGCAAACTGTACAAAAATTCAGAAGTCCTTTTGTAATACAATGAAAACATTAAATTAAACTTACTGAGCAAAAGATGTTATAGCAGTTAAGAACAAGTGTTCAGAAACTTGGTCATCTTGATCCTGAGCAGAGTTGAGCAATTTATCAACCAGTAACAGATGAATCACTTTGTCCTAAAAACCAAAAAGTTATATTCTAATTTTTCGTAAATAATTATGGGCAACTACTTATAAGAAAATGTTTAATCATCAGTTAAAGTGGATTGGGTTTATGGAATTATGGCAACAAAGCCAAGAACTAGGGCAGTTTCCATCATTCAGTGCTTTAGATAGTCAACAGAAGTAGTTGAGTGGTTGGACAGCAAGACAGAGATCCAGATAATAAATGAGGTTAAGGACAAAGATCTAAAGGTTAAATTGGGAGGAACCCACAGTTGTTCTAAGAAGTAATAGTTAGAGAGGTTGGACAGCAAGATGGAAAAAAGGAAGCAGTATGGAGGTAAAGCAAAAGACTAAAAAGTGGGTGCAGCTAGGGGCCTAGGAGACGCTGCAAACACCCTTTAGTAATGTCTATAGTGCACCATGTGAGGTTCACTGATGACACTACCCCCTTACTGGGAATCATCAATTAAAAGGAAAAAAGGCTTGTGACTGAGGTATTTAAAAATCATAGAATTCCAAAATTTGCTAAACATTTTACACTTAAGTATCTTATCATTTTAAATACTGGCATTCCAAAGGAATTTTATTGACAAGGTACAGTATTTAATATGTATGGAGGAGAGCAACCACATCCACAATTATACAAAAATTTTTATGATAAATTCAACATTACAATTATACTTGGGTACAAAGACTACAACATCTAAGAATAATGTATTAAACCTTGCCTGACAAAATGGTAGACATGATCCATTTACAGTGCAAGAACATCTGCAAATATGCATATATGAGTAACAAATGTAATAGCAAAACATATAAAAAATAATCATGATAGTGTAGACATTAATAAAAATTTTTTTCAAAACTGATTATTCCTCTAAAATTATTTAGAAAACCTAATAAAACTTCAGAGCAAAGTTAAGAACTCAATTCAAATGTGCCGGTACAAATGCAGAAGTAAATCAACATACAGTACTTGTCTTATTTTCCAAAGTAAACCAAACATTCTTTCAACATTTTCTATAAAAACCAAATACCCTATGACTACCAGTCCCAAATGAGAAACCCAAAGAGCATGAAATGCAATGGGCAAGGATAGAAAGGCTGGAAACTTCAACAAAGAACAGCTCAAATGCTGGCTCAAAATATTAGTTAATGAAACCATTCTTAAATAATAACTACGGTAGTACTGTTATTACAAGAAAAATTTTTCAGATGGCCCATTTGACACAAAGGCTTACAAAGAACTTCCAAGATGTCAAGACCAGGGAAATTATAAAATGCCTTTACCTTCACCTTTCAAGTGCATCTCTTGGTGTCCAAATAGGATTCCATAAACAGAATGATTGTTCTAGACTTCTCCAAAGAGCACTAGAAAGGTCAACTGAATGACCAATGAATGCAAAAGATTCCACAAACAACTATGAACTCTACCTGTGCAAGTGGTGTAAATCTTACAGGCAGTTTTAACGATAACTTTTAACTTCCCAAATGCTTATCATTTGTCTGAGTAAACATGAGATACTGGATTCATGTAATTTCATTTTGCCTAAGCATCATCCAGCATCATTCACTAAATCTCTGATGGTGCTTGTGGAAGTTTTAGCATAATAAGAGAAATCAACAGAAGAAAGAAACTGATAAATAAATTAAGATATTCAGCCAAAAAACCTGGGCTTTAGTCTTAATTTATTCTTGCCTTAGGAAAGTTATCTGGAGACTACAATTTACTGAAGCCTTTACACCTCTTCATCCATCTAAGCACCATTCTTGAAGTATACAAAGGAAAAAGTTGAGCTTGTCAATGAAAGGGCAGCCCCAGTGCTCCACCAATGACCTTAGTCTATACAACCAACATACATCAAACAAAAGTCCCAGTCTAAATGACTAGCAATGAAGGAAAACATCCACCAGCTATTATGTAAGTAAAGCTGAGAAAGATTTTTTGCAGAAATACCTCAAAGATATCTCCAAGTCATCAAAATTTGGTGAGTACCACAGTAAAAATTGGCTGGAGTTAAGGAAGCTAATTAGCTCAAAACTTTTAGAAACATCAAATAAACATCCTACAGATAATGTCAATTTTACTGGTTCTGAAGATAGCCTCTATACACTTCTGTTAAAACAACATTGATGTTTGACAACAAAATAAAGCCAAAAATATTGCCAGGGGTCTGGCTAAAGTATTTAATATCATACTTCTTGGGGTTTATAAAAAAAAAAAAATACAATAATACCTTGCTGTAAACAACCTCTTAACATACAACTGGGCATATAGGCAACAGCATTTTCTACAATAATCCCTGCTTTACATAAAATGTTGCTCTGTTTATGCAAACATGGCTTTTGAAGTGCAGTTTTGTAATTACAGGCTTGCACTGAATAGAAATAATTTACCTTACACCACTGTCTGAATTAACCCTTAAACGCCTATTGGACGTATCACACGTCGACTAAAATTGTCTGTTGGGTGCCAAGTGGACGACCCCACGTCGACTACAAAAATTTCAACCTTCGGTCAACTTTGACTCGACCGAAATGGTCGAAAAAACGCAATTGTAAGCTAAAACTCTTACATTCTAGTAATATTCAATCATTTACCTTCATTTTGCAACAAATTGGAAGTCTCTAGCACAATATTTCGATTTATGGTGAATTTTTGAAAAAACTTTTTCTTACGTCCGCACAGTAACTCGGCCGAAAATTTCAGAAATACTTTCGTCATTTTGTCGTAACTTTTGCACTGTTTTATATTAGCCATTACGTAAAGTTTTATATATGAAAATGTGTGCAATTTCATGTAAAATACAACAAAATACAACCCATGGTTGTAGCTTTATCAGTTTGGAAATATTTTCATATAAATCTCGATAACTGCCAAAATTTCAACCTTCGGTCAACTTTGACTCAACCAAAATGGTCAAAAAATGCAATTGTAGCTAAAACTCTTACATTCTAGTAATATTCAATCATTTACCTTTATTTTGCAATAAATTGGAAGTCTCTAGCACAATATTTTGATTTATGGTGAATTTTTGAAAAAACATTTTCCTTACGTCCGTCATGGTAACTCGGCCGAACATCTCAGAAATTCTTTTCACGTTGTCGTAATGTTTGCACCATTTTATATTAGTCGTTACATAAACTTTTATATATGAAAATGTGCAATTTCATGAAGACTACAACAGAAAATAACTCATGGTTGTAGCTTTTATCAGTTTTGAAATATTTTCATATAAATCACAATAAATAGAAAAAATTCGACCTTCGGTCAACTTTAACTCGACCGAAATGGTCGAAAACTGCAATTGTAAGCTAAAACACTTACAGTCTAGTAATATTCAATCAATTAGCTTCATTTTTCAACAAACGGCAAGTTTCTAGCACAATATTTCGATTTATGGTGAATTTTCAAAAAAAACATTTTTTTTACGTCCGCTACGTTTGGATTCATGCATCATATTGTGATAATATTTTCTCTGTGTTGCTTTGATTGTTTTACAATTTGTTATATACCGAAATCATCGCAATTTAGTGTACAATACAAAGAAAAAAAAATAATCCGTTAGCTTTAACCGTTTTGCTCACAGTGCGATTTGTATAAAATTATATATGAAATTTCTTTTTTGCGCTGTCATATATTTCAATATTTATATATGATATTTTTTTTCATTTCTGATGGTTGCATGCTAAACTTCAGGCAATGACCAAAAAAGGAGCCAAAAATGAACTCTTAATCTTAAAAACTAAGCGTGCTGTGATTTTTTGAAAAAACTTTTTTTCTGCTTCGGCGCTAACTCCCGAACGCCGCCGGCATACGGGAGACGTTTTTGTAAATAGAGGCTCGGCGTTTAAGGGTTAACTACCTTTTTCTTAATTTATCTTAATTGTTCCATATCCTAAGAAAACGGAAAGGAAATAAGTGCAACGAAAAAAGGCATGCGGTAAGGACAACATAAGTGGGTAAAACAAGGAGCTTGTATGACATGCAATTTTCAGACTTGGGAAATGGAAGACAACAGATCCCCAACATCCTCCCCCAAAAGGTAAAACTTGTCCCACAGTGGCTAATTGTTCAAACAAACTCAAGTTCATCTTTTCATGAGAAGCATCTCTTCATAAAAAGGGATAAAGACAAGAATGACATAGCCAGGTAGGCTATCTACATGTAAAACAAAGGACAATTTTTGTGTTTAAAAGTATCAGAAGCAGAGTGCTCAAACCTGTTCTACTGTGCTATCTGCCTTATTAAAGTAAGCCCTAAAAATTAGTTGCCTTAACCAGTAGGAGGCTGACATCTTAGCTACTTGCTTCTTTCTGTGCCCTCTTAAGTCTCTGGTCCTCAAGTATTACCAAATAGATCTCACTGGACAGAGCAAGAAGTCCTCCTTGTTACTGGTAATGGAGGACAAGGAAGGAATGGTAAAGAGGGCCAAGGAATAGTTACGGTTAGTTGTCTGGATCTTTGCTATGAAGTCCAGAGCAAACAGCCAAACTATTAATGACTAATCTTCCGTGTGTGACCTTCCAAGAGAGTGCATGAATCTTCCTAACCTGTCTCAAGAATGCAAACAGCAGTAGAAAAACTATCCTCAGCAAGCATCATCAAGTGGCTCACAGAGAGGCTTCATATGACAAGTATACAGGAGAGATTCCAACACGATTTTAAGCAACCCATGAGGATTATCCTTCTCAAAGTGCTGGATGAGCCTCTTAAATTCAATTAAAAGACCCTATCTGAGTGAAGTCCAAAATCCTCCTAGAGGGAACACCTATAATCCTTAAAAGCTGACATGGACAACTTCTTACACTGACAAAAGAAAAGGAGGAAGTCAGCAATTAACGGTGTTATGTTATTAACAAAATCAACATCCCTTCCACTATATCAACTAGAGAATCAAGCTCTATTTGGCCGGCTTGAAAAGGAGACCTGTTGAGGTTCTGCAAGGCTTTACAATGACTGCAGCTGTACCAACATGGACAAAGAATTGTTTAACATGTATACTGCAGCCATAGAGGAGATAACAGAATCATCTTCATAGTCTTGGAGGTGGAGCTTCTCCAGTACCTCTCTAATGTGGGTTTCTACAGTGCCTCCCTCATGTTGTAAAGTGAAGGAAAGACATAAATGTTGAAGTAATTCCACATATGCTGGGTATGGCTGAACTGAACCGAACAGTATAAAGGGGATATGTTCAGGCTCACTGCAAACAAATCTGCCAACAGTGTGCCCAAAAGACAAAAGAAAGACCTGCTTTCCCCCACTGAGACTGTTGGATATCACATTCATTTCCAAGGTAAACCATGGTATTATGTTGACCTCACTTACCTCCTCCACCCAAGATTTTGAATGACAACTGAAACAATTAAGTGCCAATTGTGTGCTGCCTTGATTCCATAAGCAGGCCAATATCACTGAGCTTGTCATCAAACCTACTGTTCTTACCATGAGCTGAGTGAATACCTGACCTATGAAAACAGTTTCTGCCTGAGGAGACTGATGTGCTGTCCCTTATCCTGTGCCATCCAAGATTAACCCTTAATTATCCAGCAGGTGTAGCTCCAACCTTGATGTGTTAGTCTCAATTGAGCTGAATGTAGAATTTAGGCCAAAGACCAAGCACTGGGACCTATTAGGTTATTCAGCACTGAAACAGAAATTGACAGTAAAAAGTTTGAAAAGTGTTGCAGCAAGGGGCCGAAGGCACTCTGCAAATTACCTTAAGTAATGACTGCACTGCACTCCATTGTGGTGGCAATATAGAAATGACATTTTTATGAAAAAATAAAGTTTTATATATACTTACAAAGTAATTACTTAGCTATAGTTTCAACTCGCATGGCAGCTTAAATTTTGAAATTCATGGTAGCACTACTTTTGTTTTGGGTAGGTGACTAGCCCCGCCCACTTTCGGGGAAAGAGAGGAACCACCCAGTAAAGAGCTTCAATTTGTTTGTGCCCTTATGTTCATGCAAGGAGAGGAGGGAGGGCTCCAATTCTGTAATTACTTGGTAGGTATATATAAAAATTACATTTTTATTATAAAATAAAGCTTTATATACACTTACCAAGTAATTACATAGCTAACAATTTCTAACAACAGGCAGCTAAAATGTGAAAATTTGCGGTAGCAGTTCTCATTTATTTTGGTGTAAGTAGCCAGCCCCGCCACTTTCGGGGAAGAAGAGGAACAACATAGCAAGAAGGCTCAATTTATTTATGTCGCAATGTCCATGAGAGGGGAGGAGGGAGGGCTCCAACACTGTAACTGCTTGGTAAGTATATATAAAACTTTATTTTATTATAGAAATGTCATTTTTATATAAGTAACTTATCAAGTAATTTCATAGCTGATTCCCACACTGATAGGAGGCAGAATTCAGTGACTTATTCTACCTCAAGTATTAAAAGTTATAATTTGAGAATAGAAAATACTGCTTCTGGTGGAACTCATCTTACCCCGTAGAGGTGTGGCGGTATAGCCAAGTGTCACCTGCTAAGTAAGTGGGGACCTCACAGCGAACTTCTCTGAACGCTAGCAAAGTATAGAAAGTTTGCCCCTGCCCTGGGTGCAGTACCAACACACAGCACCAGATAAGAATGCTGATACTTATGCCAAAAGATTAAAATACTATCACCCAATCATTAAAAGACCTGGAGGGTATCCCAGTACAGAGTAACCCCAGGCTCCCCTAAACTCAACATCAAGTACCAAGGCTAAGAGTAAGGATGGAAGGAACACTTCCTATACTTCCTTCCCCCACACTGTGCCAGCCACCAATAAAGGACCCAAGGTACTGCAATCATTAAACAATGTTTCAACATTGCATGGATAATGTGCCAAAAAAACTGACTTACATCTCCAATAAGTGGAGTGGAGAATGGAGGCAAGAGGAAGATTATGTCTGAACGACAAGGATGTAGCCACGGCTCTAATCTCATGAGCGCTCTCACCCTTTGAAAGGGAAGAAGCTCTTCTCCCACTTGTGAATGTGACTCGCGAATGAGATCTCTTAGAAAAAAAGAGAGGGCATTCTTCAAGAGAGGACGTGAAGGGTTCATCACTGAACACCATGGGTGATCACACGTACCTCTTATTTTGTCAGTCTTATGGAGATAGCACTTTCTTCATCTAACGAACCTACCACTTGAGATAGGTTCTTAATGCTAAAAGAACGAGGCCAAGGTTTGGTTGGAGTTTTGTTCTTAGCGAGAAAGCCAAGTGAAAAGGAGCAAATTGCATCTCCATTAGTAAAACCAATTCTCCTATCCAGAGCTTGGATCTTGATTACTCTCTTGGCTGTGGCCAAGGCCACTAGGAATAAAGTCTTCTTAGTTAAGTTCCTCAGCGAAGCAGAATCAAAAGTGTGGGCCTGAAAGCCATTTAGGTACCACGTCCAGGTTCCACGAAACTTGCTGTAAATCTCTGCGCTTCGTCGTATGGAACAATTTAATAAGTTCAGATAAATCCCAATCAGAAGAAATATCTAGGCCTCTATTTCTGAATACAGAGTCTAACATTGCTCTATAACCTTTGATAGTGGCTGAGTACAAGCCTTTAGAAGTTCTCAGGAACAACAGAAAATCAGCAATCTCCGTTAAAGATGTCTTAGAGGAAGAGACATGACTTGCTCAACACCAAGTGCGGAAAATAGTCCACTTGCTTTGATAAACATTGGCTGGAGACACTCTCCTGTATCTAGAGATAGCTTGTGCAACTGCTCTTGAAAATCCCCTAGCTCTGAGGAGTTTCTTCATAGCTTGAATCCTGTCACAGCTAGCGTGGATAACCCCTGATGGAATCGCCTGAGATGGGGTTGTCTGAGAAGCTTGTGTTTTTGAGGAAGTAGTCTTGGAAAATCAGACAGGAGACTTATCAGGTCCGGGAACCATTCCCTTAGAGGCCGAAAGGGACCTATGAGAATCATCGAAGCATTCTCATGAAACCCAAATTTGTTTATCACTTCCCTTGCCATCCCGAAGGGAGGGAATGCATACAGGCTCTTGTTGGACCAGTCCAACAGCATGGCATCCGTTGCCCATGCTGCGGGATCTGGAACTGGAGAGCAATAAAGTGGAAAGCGGTGATTTTTGGAGGTCACAAATAGGTCTACTGTCAGCCTTCCCCACAGCTCCCACAACTCTAAGCATATTAGTGGGTCTGACTTCCATTCTGTGGGAATCACCTGGTTGCTGCGACTCAGCTGGTCCACTAGTACATTCATCTTGTCTTGCACAAATCTCGTTACCATCCTTGTCCTATTTTGATGACCCCAGAGAAGAAGTCCCGCACCGCCTCACAGAAGGAGAAGGAGTGAGTTCCCCCTTGCTTGCTTAAGGCCAAGGTGGTCGTATTGTCTGAGCACATTGCAATGGTCTTGTCTCGAACTTCCAAAGCAAAGGCTTGCAATCGTAGACTGATCGCAGTCAGTTCATTTAAAGTTTATATGCAAAGTTTCCTGTTCCAACATCCACTTTCTGGAGACTTCCTTGTCCTCCAGGATAGTGCCCCAACCCAAGTCAGATACACCTGCATAGGAGCTCAGGTCAGGGTTCAGAGAAAAGAGAGACTTCCCTTCTAGTAGCCTGTTTTCGGATCTCCACCAAAGCAGATGTTTCTTGATGTCTTGGGTGACTGGGAACACAAACGAGTCTGGATATTTCTTTTGGTCCCAATTGTGTCTGGGGTAAAACTGGAGTACCCTCATGTGAAGTCTCCCCAAGGAGACAAACTGCTTGATGGAAGCCAATGCTCCTAAGAGGTTCATCCACTTGTTGGTCGAACACATTTGAAAAGCAAGAAACTTGTTTAACGTCTCTAGACAGCATTCTATCCTCTTGGGTGCAGGAAAAGCCTGGAAAAGATGAGAATTCAGACTCATTCCCAAATACACTATCTGTTGAGATGGAATTAGCTGAAACTTTTGAAGGTTGATCAAAAGTCCCAAATCCTTTGCTAGAGCAAGAGTCTTTTGAATGTCTCCCGTGCAATCTTCCTTTGTGGGAGAACAAATGAGCCAGTTGTCCAGATAAAATGCGATGTTGATGCCCACTCGATGAAGCCAACCCGCTATCGGAGCGAGAATGTGGGTGAAAACCTGAGGGTTCGTCGAAAGTCTGAAGCATAGTTTTAGGAACTGAAAAATCTGGTTCCAAAAGACAAAGCGAAGGTACTTCCTTGAGTCTGGATGTATGGGGACATGGAAGTACACATCTTGCATGTCTATGGAGAACATCCAGTCCCCCTGATGAATGGAAGCAAGAACCGAGCGGTTCGTCTCCATTCTAATTTTGTCTTCCGTACGAAGACATTAAGTCGCTGACATCCAGTACTGGTCTCCATCCTCCTGAAGACTTCGGATCCACGAAAAGGCAATTGTAAAATTTCTCCGATTCTACATCTGTGACTTCCTCTATCCCTCTTTTTCGAGGAAGAGCAGAAACTTCCTCTGAGTGGGCCAAAAACCTTCTCAAGCCTTTCAAATATGCTAGAGTATCTGTTCTTGAGTACCTCTATTACCCACTGTTCTGCTCCTTTCTTGGCTCCATTCTTCCCAAAAAAGGAGCCTGGCACCCACTGCTGCATGGGGAAAACTTTCCTCAGTTTTTGGAAGAAGGTTTGGATGAGGACTTTTTGATGGCCTTGGAGGAGTAACAGATGTAAGCACGAGGCCTAGACTGAAATCTTTGCCTGGCATCTTGAAAGGGCTGGAGCTGCGCAGGAGAGGAAGACTTGGCACTGAAGGAAAAATTCTCTTGAGCATGTTTAGAAGGCTGGGTCAGATCTTGAACTTTGAAAATGTTCTTCAATAGGTGATCGAGTTCAGCGGAAGAGAACACCACCTTTGCTGCTGAAAGGGCAGACCTATGGGAGGCTTCAATGAGATCAGAGAAGCCCCTGGCGGAGGCAGGCACACCCAGAGAGGGAACCTGCCCGGCAGCATAATATGAATATCTCCTTCATAATAAGCACGAAGGAGGATAACAAAACACAGCCTTCCCTTGTTCTCTCTTGTCCGCTAACCAACACTCTACTTCATTCATGGCCTTCTTAGCTGAGGTAGAAAGCACCAATTTGGGGAGCTTGGAGGATTCAGACTGAAGATTACTCATCTGGAATGTCAAAGCCGAAACCTCTGCATCACGAGAAGAGGAGCGTCTAGATGCGACATTGGGAGCTGCAGGACGCGCTAACAAAGAAGTGCGCACAGGAATGGAGGACAACTCAGGCGCTTTGATGAAATACATCGACATCTAGAATTATCAGGATCCAACACACGATGTTTGGAGGGTGAAATTTCCGGCGAAAAATGCTCCAAACTGTCCCAAAAACTAAAGGAGGGAACAGCCTCTTTCACTTTCTTACAAGGCACCTGAGGGGTGCTAGCCACATCCACTGCAGACCTCTTGAGAGGTCTAGATTCATCCTTGAAGTGCCACTGCGCCTACACTCGAGACTCGATGCTTTGGAACCGGAGGAAAGACGGTGCACATCAGAGGAAACGCCTTTCCAACGGTATTTTGTCGACACCTGGGAATCTGCAACAGGTGAGACTGAGGGGCTGACTGCCTGTGGGCCTCCCAGGTGCGGGGGGAGTATGTCAGGGACCTTTGCCTAGGAGAGTCGGCAGGATGGACAGCCAGCTCCTCCACTAACAATTCACTATGAGCACTACGTTCATGGTTCATAATTTGACGAACTGAATCACCCAACTGAGACATAGAATGCATTAATAATTCAAACTTCCGATCAAACTTCGCTTCAAGAGCAACGGCACTGGGGTCGGAAATATGAGAGCTGGGAACAGGAACAAGGTGTAAAGCTGAAGGACTGGGATTAGGAGACATGACAGAAATGACAGGAACATCAGATGAAGATTTAGAAGAATGCTGACTAGCTAAAGATTTGTCACTCCTAGCATTACTTCTCCTAATTCTATCTTTTTCCAATTTGGAAAGGTGAGAAGTTAAAATCTTCCACTGTCTAGGGTCCCAGTCAACACATTCAGCACAGGTAAGATCTACAGAGCACACTTGGTCCCTTAAACTAGGACACACAGAATGTAAATCGTATTTGGCAGAAGTCAATCTCGTATTGCAGCCTTTGCTGCAATAACAGGTCCTCGATGTACTAGCGTCAGACATCATCAAACTAAGTAACAGCTAAGTCCAAACAAGAGTAAAAATTCTATAAACTGTCCAAATAAAGTCAACCTGCCTAAATAAATGCCGAAAGGCAATCAAAAGAATACAAAATACTTCACCGATCTTCTAAGAAAAATAACCAGTAAAGCCTATGAAAATCCAGATTACCATAGCTGCTGCTCACAACATTCGTCGAAAGCCCGCAGAAATAAATTTGAGCCTCTTTGCTATGTTGTTCCTCTCCTTCCCCGAAAGTGGGCGGGGCTGGCTACTTACACCAAAATAAACAAAAAAATCGCTACTGCGAATTTGCAAATTTTAGCTGCTGGCTATTAGAAATTGTTAGCTCTGTAATTACTTGGTAAGTTACTTATATAAAACTTTATTTTTATAAAAAAAAATTCATTTTTACATAAGTTTCTTACCAAGTAATTACATAGGTGAATCCCACATTGATTTGAAGTGGGATACATTGACATATTCTACCCCAAAACATTAGTAATTGTAATAAATTTGAGAACAAAGTTTGCTAGCATTGATACATTGCTTGTTGTTTCCTTACCTGGTAAGAGAGCTACTACAGGTAGATACTGCCTCTGGTTGGTGCTCATCTTAACCTGCCGGTACAGCCATGGGGCACCTACTATCTTAGTGGGGAGGGAGGGAGACATTTCTGATGGCTAGCAAAACATCAATAGTTGGCCCTGCACTGGGGGCAGTACCACAATAAAACAACCAGACAAACAATACTGTCACTACACCACATAATAAAAAAACCACCACCACAACCAGACAAACAATACTGTCACTACACCACATAATAAAAAAACCACCACCCATCCACTAAAAAACTGGTGGGTACTCCAGTACACGGTACCCCCAGGCTCCGCTAGGACTCGATACCCTATATCAAGGTGAAGAGAAAAAAGGGTGGAAAGGATGCTTCCTACACTTCTTCCCCAAAAACCATGCCAGCCACTGACAACGGACCCATGGTACTGCAATCTTCATACACCGTTTCAACATCACGCAAGTAATGAGTTGCAAAGATTGACTTGCACCTCCAAAATTTCGATTGAAGAATGGAAGAGAGCAATAAGTTATGCTTAAAAGCTAGCAAGGCGGCAACTGCTCTGATTTTGTGAGCTTTTATTTTAACGGATGGCAAGACGTCCTCTCCAATATGGGAATGGGCTTCTGAGATAAGGTGTCTAAGAAAAAATGCCAAGGCATTTTTAAAAAGGGGACGAGAAGGATCTTCAACTCAGCACCACAGGCTACTCGAAGGTCCATGAATTTCTCAGTCCTATATAAATAATATCTTAATGCCCTCACAGGACAAAGAACTCTCTCTTCTTCTTCTGGGCCAATACTGTACAGTATCTCCATTAGGTTCTTGATGCTAAACGAACGAGGCCAGGGCTTAGATGGGGTCTAATTCTTAGCTAAAAACCCAAGGGTAAAGGAACAGATTGCATACCCTTGGGAGAAGCCAATCCTCCTATCAATGGCATGCAGCTCACTAACTTGCTTAGCAGTTGCTAGGGCGACAAGAAAAGGGTTTTCTTAGTCAGATCCCTTAATGTTATTGAACAAAGGGGCTCGAAACGGGACTATAGAACCATTTCAGAACCATATCAAAGTTCCAAGAGACAGCCTCTACCTTCTGTTTGGATGTTTCAAATGATTTAATGAGATTGGACAGATCCTGGTTTGCAGATAGATCTACACCCATGGCAAAAAATGGAGCCCAGCATGGCCCTGTAACCTCTGATGGTAGAGGAAGACAGAGCTCTAAAGGACTTTTAATATAGCAGAAAGTCTGCTATCTCTGCTGTAGACTTCTAAGAAGATGAAAAGTTATGTCTACACCAAACGCCGAAGACTGTCCATTTGGCCTGGTAGACTTTGCTAGAGGAGTGATGTCTACAACTAGCAATAGGCCAGAGTGGACAGTCCTCGATGGAAGCGTCTGAAGTGAGGCTGTCTGAGTAGATGTGGCTTTTGAGGGAGTAGTCTCGGAAAGTGAACCAGTAGTCCGAGATCCCGGAACCTCTCCTTCAGAGGCCAAAACAGGGCTACTAATATCACTGTTATGTTTTGGTGGGACCGAAATTTGTTTAGAACTTCTCTCACCTTGCTGAATGGTGGGAATGCATATAGATCCTTGTTCGACCGGTCCTGTAGCATGGTGTCCCATCGCCCATGCCAGAGGGTCAGGGGCTGGAGAACAATAACAGAAGGCGATGATTCCTGGAGGTTGCGAAGAGGTCCAAGAACGGCTTTCTCCAGTTTCCATAGATCTAAGCAGACTAGCAGATCCAATGTCCATTCTGTGGAAAGTACCTGTCTTTGATGGCTTAGTTCATCCACTAATACATTTAGTTTCCCTTGAATAAAATGTGTAATTATCTTGGTCTGGTTCTGGTCTGCCCAGAGAAGAAGGGCCCTCGCTGCCTCACAGAGGGAGAAAGAGTGAGTCCCTCCTTGTTTCGTGGTGTTGCCTGAGTGGACTGCCACTGTCTCATTGCAAACTTCCGATGCGAAGAACTGTAGCCCCAAATGAATCGCCTTCAACTCCTTGACGTTGATATGCCAACTTCTTTGTTCCAGGGATCATGTCCCGGAAACTTACTTGTTCCCTAGAAGGACTTCCCAAGCTAGATCCGACGCGTCAGAGTAGAAGTTCTAGGTCGGGGCTCAGAAGGAGGAGAGACTTTCCTTCCAACAGTCTGTTTTCTAACTTCCACCATAGCAGGTCCCTCTTTTCAGTATTTCTTGAGTCACTGGAAAAACGAATGTATCCAGATACGATCTCCTGTCCCAGCTGGCTCTCAGGAAGAATTGCAGCACTGTCATGTGGAGTCTGCCCAGAGTGACAAACTGCTCTATGTAGGATAGAGTCCCTAGAAGACTCAACCACTTGATGGCTTAGCAGACTTGGAGAGAGAAATTCGTTCACCGTCCATAGGCAGAATCCTACTCTCTTGGGGGACAGAAAAGCCTGAAAACTAAAAGAGTTTATCTTCATTTCCAAATAAAGAATCTCCTGTGTCAGAGTCAGCTGGGACATCTGCATAGTGATTAACAAAACTTATGTCTTGGGCTAGGAGAAGGGTCTTCCAAAGGTCCTCCATACACTTCTCCCTCGAATGGGATCAAAGGAGCCAATCATCTAAATACAGGGCAATATTGATTCCCAGAAGATGGAGCCACTCTGCAAGGGGAGCCGTAGAGAGGCCAAAGCAAAGAGCTCAAAACTGATAGACTCTCCCCCAGAACACAAACCTGAGGTACTTCCTGGAGTCCAGATAGAGGGAGATGTGGAAATAAGTGTCCTGCATATCAAAGGAAATCATCCAATCTCCCTGGTGAATGGCTGATAGGACCGAATGGTTTGTTTCCATTCTGAATTTTGTCTTCTGGATGAATAAATTCAGGGCACTGACAACTTGGACAGGCCTCCAACCTCCTGATGACTTGGGAACTACAAAGAGACAGTTGTTGAACCCTTTTGAACTGATGTCTTTGACCACCTCTACTGCTCTTTTCCTGAGGAGGGATGAAACTTCTTCCAACAGGGCCAAATACCTCTCCGAGCCTACTGAGTAGGCAGTCAACATGATGGGCGTATTGACTAAGGGTGGTTTCTCCCTGAACTGGATGGAGTAGCCCTCCCTCAGGACTTTTACAATCCACTGCTCTGCTCCCTTTGCCATCCATCTCTCCCAAAAATGAAGGAGCTTGGCTCCTACTGGAGTACAGAGGACAGAGTCTTCGCTTCTGCAATGAAGACTTGGAAAACTTCTTAAAGGCACAAGATGAGATGCAGATGTTAGCCTGAGGCCTAGATGGGGCCCTCCGTCTGCTGCTACAAAAGGGATGCGGCTGGAGCGGAGATACTGACTTGGTGCCAAAAGTGGCCGTCTCCCTAGGAAATCTAATGGACTGGGCCAAGAGGCCCTGTGTAGATTTCTTTTGAAGGTCCGAAACGATCTCATTAACTGTGGACTGCAGGAACAGATGATGGCAATCATGGGGAGAGAAGAGGAGCACTGACTTCTGTGAAGAAGTAACCCTCTTCATAGTTTAAGAAAACCAAAGCTCTCTTCTTAAGCACTCCCATAGCAAAGAGGGAGGCTAACTCCTGGGAGCCGTCTCTAATGCCCTTGTCCGTACAAGAGAGGAAACCGAGCCAATCCATGGAACAACCCTCAGGTAAAGCAGAACATTCTTGAATCTTCCGTACAAGGGCTCCTACTGACCAGTCCAAAAAACTCAAAACCTCAAAGACTCTGAAAATGCTCAAGGAAATTATCAAGCTCCGTTGCAGAGAACATCACCTTGGCTGAAGTAAAAGCTGACCCCTGGGAAGAATCAATGAGCCCAGAGAAGTCCCCTAGGGAAGAGGCAGAGGCTCCCAAAGATGGAGCTTCCCCTGTGGCATAGGATAAGTAACTCCTGCGTGACAGTCTAGAAGGAGAAAAGCTGAAGGAGGCCTTCCCTTGCTCTCTCTTCTCTGAGAACCAACCCTCAATTTCATTCAAAGCCTTTCTTGCTGAGGAAGAAAGTACCATCTTAGATAGCCTGGACGAATCAACAGGCTGGTTGCTCATTAAAAAGGCAGAGGTGGGCAAAGCCGGGGCTGCTGGAGAGAAGAAATCAGGAAAGCTATTGAGCAAATAGCCCAGCAAGACCGCATACCGCATATGCTGATAAAGTAGAGTCTTGATCTAGTTCTTCCTCTGCTTCCAATGATACCGGGAACAAAGACAAGTCTGTTGGAGGTTTAGCTGCAGAGAGCGCCCTCTTGAGTAAGTCCAAAATGCTGTCAAGTTGGCGTTGAATGGGTACTAACAACGGATCAAAATCTATGGGCGCAGGAGTGCCTGAAGTAGGAATCTGAAGAAGAGTAGACAGGTGCATGTAGGTTGGCACTGGGCGCTTGGCAGCTGGCAGTGAAAGGACTGGAATTGGCGCTGGGCACTCGAAAGCTGAGAATGAACATTCAGGCGCTATTGGGTGCATAGGCGCCATAGGAAGCTCAGGTGATAATGGGGCTCAGAAGCTAATGGGAGCTCAGGTGCTGCTGAGTGCTCGAAAGAGGTGGAGGGGGGCTCAAAAGACGACTGATGCTTGGACGAAGATGGACGCTTGTGAGAGGAAGACGAAAAGCGTCGACGCTCTACTGCAGGCCACTCTGGTGAAAAGCGCTCTGGGCTGTCCCAGTAATGGCAGGAAGGACAGGGGCTGCAAGTAGGTTCTCTGAACATTTTGCAGGGTACCAGAGGAGAACATATCTCATCCGCTGAACACCTCTTCAATGGCCTAGATTCACCTGCAAAACGCCACTGTCGCCTGGGACTGTACTCCTCTGAGCTAAAGGAAAGACGACACACTTCCATAGAGACGCCTTTCCAATGGCTGTTTGTCACAACCTGGGACGTAACAACAGGTCCCACTGAGGGGGCGACTACCCGTGTGCAGACCGCACCAACCTCCTTTGGGCTTGCAGTATGATTCCTCCCAGGTTTAGGAGAGTATGATAGTGAATTTTGCCTAGGAGAATTGGCGGGACCAGTAGCTCCTGGGGCTTGATGGTTAAGGCAGCATACACCCTATGGGAACTTTTCCATCTTTTTTTAAAAGACTGCTGATTTCATTGCTCCCAAGATTGCTACTATTTTCAGAAAGTTATATAGACTTGCAAGTTTGGAGAAAACGAAACATTGCTGCATTACCTAAGGGTCTAAGTCTATCCTCATTGCCCTCAGAATACTGTACAGGCCAATTTCAGTTAACCCTCTTCTATCTAAGGTTTCTGTGAAGCTTCTCTCTAAGTGTCTTTGTAAGTTTGTTGAAGATAATAACCAGCTACCAGCATTACAGTCTGGGTTTCATAAAGGCCCGGTACTTATGATGTACTCTTACCAATATCTACCATCTTGCAATGCTCTCAATGAGAATGCAGAGGCACGTATGGTCAGTTCAGATTTAAATGCAGCCTTTGACAGTATGAATTGTGAGGCACTTATTTACAGGCTAAGATTATTTGGATTTGGTAGTTTTTTTTATTATTTTAAATGAACTTTTAATAGGATTAACCAAAAGGGTCCATGTTGATGGCCAGTATAATAGCTTTAGTAATGTTATTCCTGGTGTTCCTCCAGGTAGTGTTCTTGGACCTTTGCTATTTATTATTTACGATGGTCCTTATCTGCACCTTAAAACCCAAAGTATAATAGTTAATTGATCCAGAACACTTTTGCCTTGACATCCTGATTTACATTTAAATGGTACTGTTTTAAATGTCATGGACACTAAAGATTTTAGGTGTAGCTTTTGATAAAAAATTGATTTTTAAGAAGCATACAGTATACATAACACTGTTTCCTCTGCTAATCAAAAAGTCAACTTCTTGCAGAAATGTTTGAAAACTTTTCATGATGAAGCTATTACATCTAAGTATTTTAGCTCTTTTCTTCTTGTTTGGGGTATAGTACTCTTTTCCATTGTGGTCTTGGGTTGCTGACTCTCATCTCAAAATCTCATATCAAACTCTTCGACACAGTGATATCATAAGTCAAGTTTATTTTCCCAGCATTTAATGTTGACTTGGGGTACAGACATAAAGTGAGTTCATTATGATTGTTGTATAAAATATACTGTAACAACAAACATCCTCTGCACTCTTCTGTACCTGACCTAGCTGTTTTTGCTTGCAACACTAGACAGGTTGCTGCTGTACACAGTGTAGTTTTCTAGTACTGTATCATGTTCAATACTACTCAGTTTGCTAGGAGTTTTATATCGGCTACAACTAAAATATGGAATAGTCTACCTGGTACAGTTGTGGAATATTCTGATCTCCAAATATTAAAATTTAAGCAAGGAGCAAATTCCTTCTTGCTTTTTGCTGATGCCTCCTAATTCAGGTGTATCATTGTTTTTTCTATTCCCTTATATCTAATTATTTATCACCTTTTCCTATAACTTGTTTCTCTCTGCAGGCTGATTTCCCTTTGGAACCCTCTTGAGCTTATAGTCTGTTGACTTTATCCATAAGTGTTTTCAGCTAAAGATTTAAAGATAAAGAAATAGCTTTTTTAATTTTTTAATAAATCTACTTCAATCTTAATTGGTATTTTTTCCTGTAGTACTGTCGTACAGGGTGATTTGCTTTTCATTACTGCAAAGTTTTTCAAACATTTATTATTTTTGGGTTTCGATCAAGACAATTTCTTTAGTATACTTCACAAAAGCAATTTTGCTTTGTGGGTCCCTGTTTACCTTTTGCTTGTGATGTTTCATTATTAGTAATGTTATTAATCACATTATACATAGATTGCTCATACATGTTCAGAAGTGCATTTAATTCTTTAATGAACATTTATGACATCCACATTGAAGACTACAGCAGATTTTAATCATTTCACCTCACTAGGTCCTACCTGAATATCTTTATTTGCTTCAGTTGGAAAATGTACTTTATTTCCTTTTGTAACAATTTCAATCATATCTACAGTACATAATTTTCTTTTCTGAATGATGCACTTCTTCCTCATCCTTGGACATAGGCCTAAAGTTTTATCACTCTAGCTGAACTGGAGTTTTATTTTATTATCACTCCTTAGTATTCCGGGTAGTTCTCTTCGCCCATATATTGTTGTTCCTCTGACTGGAGATGAAATAATTTCATTGTCTATTTTTGGGGGTAATCTACATACTTTTTGTCTTACTGATACATTTGTGTGTGTGTGAAGCACTACTTGAAGACCTTTTATGAGGTTTTCTTCTTTTCTTCACTGACCATCTTCTCTAATTTTTCAGGTAGGTAGAATCCTCTGATTGCATGTTATTAAGAACTTCATATACACTTTCAGAAAAGATTTTTCCTCTGAATATTTACTTTGTAGTACTTTATCTGAAAATTAACCAGTTGAATTGCTTATTATTCTCACTGTACTTCCAATGTTTTAGTTAGTTGCCTTTCTGGGCTTGAATTTTCCATGGAGTAGAGAATAAACTCTTGATTTTTTGGTAAAAAACATGATTCTAATATAACATGAACATGTGATTCTAATATAACATGAATTTAAATATTACATAAAATACACAGTAGCACTCATAGTAAACACAGTGTAAACCTTACAGTGGAACAGAAGTCAAAACAACATGTTTCAGCAATGAAATGGAAAGCTTTTGGCTGAGTATTTCTAAAAGGGCAGTTACAGAAAAACCTATCTTGTTTTGACACCAGTATTCAATGTAAAGATGGTTTGGTTTCATTGTACGGAGTACCACTTAGACATTACTAAAGATTCTTTGCAGCGACTACACGATCCCCTCTTTATATGGTACTAGAACGAGATGTACATTTAACCCTAATTTAATAGCCAATCACTTGAAGACTACCTTTATGTTAATAAGGACCATTTTTACTTCGACACACCCAAAAGGCAACCACATACTGTTTTTTAGCCTTATTTTTAACCAATAACTGATCAATTCATAACTACTATGTATTTCAGGAAGTTTCAGTCATCATCTTTTGCCAACATCTTTCAAACCAATCAATTGATTGGTATGGTACTTTGAAACAGTTTCGCACACCCTCCCCTAAATTTTGATAAAAAATTCCACGTCCAAACACAAATTTTAAAGGCACTTTACTCTTGAATTTTAGGACAGCCAAACCTAGCCAGTCAAGATTCATGATATCTCTCTCTCTCTCTCTCTCTCTCTCTCTCTCTCTATTCATGAACTCTCTCTCTCTCTGGAATGGAATGGAATGTTGCAGTCTCTCTCTCTCTCTCTCTCTCTCTCTCTCTCTCTCTCTCTCTCTCTCTCTCTCTCTCTCTCTCTCTCTCTGGAATGGAATGGAATGTTGCAGGCACATATTAGCATTGGAATTTTTCAACTGAGCAATGTAGGATGAAATGAGCTAACGATCTACATGGTTACATAGGATTTAGGGGGTTTCTGTCATCTTTGTAGTTGAGGAATGAAATGTTGGGTTAAACAAAGGGTTTATCTCTTGTGTATCCAGTACCTACAGAGAAGGTTGTCTTGTCACTGTTCATATTGTGGCTTACGTGTTGAAATGTTTCCGTAGATGCAGAAATGCATTTGCTGTACGTCGTCTTGAAGTTTACAGCCAGGAAAAAGCTGCCCAAAAATTAAGAATAAATCTGAATAGGTAAGATAATGCTTATGGTTATATTTCATGGTCATATGTATAAGGGAATACTGTAAGGGGAAGATAAAAGTGATTGACTGACATACACCTAAGATAATATTGTGTACATTGTCTCAAATGGTTATAAATTGTTCTGAGATTTTAACCCATATTTTTTATTATATATGTAGAACAGTGAATTTAGATTGAAATGACTTTTCATCACACAATTATGTAAACAAAATTTTTAAAAAATCACATTCATGAAGAAAGTAACATATGCCACGGGGTGTAATGACATCAAGGAAGAGTAGGGAGAAGAATGGTGGAGTGTAAGTGGAAAGTTGAATTGGGGGCAGTGAGGAATATACTACAAGTAGATACGCAGGACAAGTTTAGTAGTTACCAAGCTCGTATGTCCGAAAGCGTTAATCAGTTTGCTGGCTACCCCATCAAATTCAAGAGTAAAGTGCCTGAAAAAGCTGAACTTGGAAATTGAATTTATTACCAAAAATTAGGGGAGGGTGTAGAAAACACTGTTGCAAATTAACTTGAAAGATACTGGCAAAAAACAATGACTCAAACGTCCTGAAATACATAATAAGTTCTTATGCAATACTCAGGGCCTCAAGGAATACTAGCATGAAAAAGGCTGGGCAATGCTACCGGAAGTCTGACACACACAAAGGTTTCAGTCAATGATCAAAATTGCATGGCTAATCACCAGGCTTCATAGAGGCAGCAGACCATCCATTGGAAAGAAGTCTTGAGATCTCCAGGATGGTTCATTCAGAAATCAAACTAACAAAGGACCTCAAACTAATGAAGTTTCTTCTTATAAACAGAAAAGCGCATAACCAGAACTCTATCATTTTTTTACAATAACTTTTAAATGATAATCAATAAAAGGGAAAAAAATTCACAGGAAACCTAGTTAAGATTACAGTCACGGGCATGACAGAAAGACTGTGAAAGTTCCATTGCCTTATCAGTTAAGGAATTCGGTACTATCCAGAAAGCCTACTCCTGTTTTATAAAGCCATGTTTGAAAGAAGTTCTTTCAGGAATTTCCTTTCTGGTGTCAAGTATTAACCCTTGGCCACAGGGCAAAAAGGATACAGAATATATTTGTCAATATCAAAGCAAAAGTACTATAGGCCACATACTACATACATAAAAACAAATATTTCTAATGGCCAATATGGATTTATCTAAAAATAAGGCTCGCATCCTGATACATCACTCCATTATACTGTATTTTATAAGTATGCCACATCATTTATTTTATTCTTAAGTTTTAAATCACCATTATTAAATGTTCAGGATGAAACATTATTAACAGAAAAAGTATAAAAGAATATACAGTACTGTATATACATACTGTCAGGTATACAAATCATTCTTTACTTGGCTATGAAATTCACCTCTTACTAACCTTAAATGTAACCAGGTACTCATTCAACACAGTGGCTTTAAAGACGACAACTTCAGATCCTTCTTCTTCATTGTAAATAATAACTCTTGGCTCTTCACCTGACATCTCGTACACAATACTGTCCCCACACAGTGCACTTACATATCGCCTATCAACAGGAAATGGAAATTAAAGTCACTGTACAGTCTTATCCATGTGAAGAGTACACTGAAATGCACACACATGTAAACATGTATAATTTCATGTAAGGTTTAGACACCATAAATATATTTTAATACTTCTTGCTTCGAAAGGAAGTTTAACCAAGTGTTTCAAATTAATTGGGAATTTGCAAAATATTTCTTCCATCACCAGAAAAAGCACCCCTTACAACTAAACTTCCCATACTGTTCTGCACTTTGGGAATGAAGCAATTATTGCCAAGAACAAATGGAGCAGCTGTGGAGAGCTGCAAGATGTCTCCATAGCCTGCTACAACGCATACCAAAATTCATGAAGCCAGGTGCAAGTATTAGGTCTCCAATCTGACTGCAAAATACATTCTGTATCAATAGCGCTTAACAAAGTTTAACAATATGAGCTCAAATTAGACATACTTAAAGCACTTACCCTTCTGATCCATGCTGCTTCAAGGCATGGGCCTCTGCAAATAGAGCATAAAAAAAATTCTGTATTAATTTTCCAACAATCACAAATGCAATGTATCATTTCAAAAACTTTTCAGTTATGTAAAAGTTCAACACTATTGGATAAACAAGATATTTATATTGTTTTATTATGTGCTCAACCATTAAATGCCTGGTTTGGTAATGCTTACATACTTCTAAGCCAGGTGATAATCTTCTTCCAAAACATTTATTGGCATTAATTCCTTTATATTACGTACTGTACATGTACTTGTATTTATGTAAAACAAGGAAAGGAAAGGGAACCTGGTAATCACAATTTAAATTTTATCTTAAGGCTTTGTAATTTCCTCTTTTATCTTATATTCTAGACAATACTTATGAACATTTTGAAATGTTTAAATATGTACATAATAAATATAAGTGTGATCAATATGGTAAAAGACTAAAAAAGGAGGGAAATGGTCTCATTTTTTTGTAATACAGTACACAAATGTCTCCTAAAATCACATTCTAAAAGTTCTCTACCTTAACCTGTTAATGCCCAAATTTTTTTCCTAAAATTTTCACCAAAAAATACTTCTTTATACATCACTAATTTATAATAAATATGTAAGAAAAATGTTAACATAATAGTTTAAGAAAAAAATAAATTTATTTTTTGGTCCTTTTTTTAGGACCATGGGCACTTGAGGTACAGTACATATGTTCAGGAAATAAGGTTCTCAAAATATAGTACAGTAATTGGTTGTAAAAGGATTTTAAACCTAGAATAAATAACGAAAGGTGTTTCTTTCCCATATACTAATCCAAAATGAACAACAGATTACTCTGAATTTCATTTGTTAAAACGTCCACCAATGTGAAGGCCAAAATTACATTTTAGGCACTGTTTTCCAACTTTTTTCTTGCAATAAGCGCATTTCTGTTGCTTCCTCCTCTGTTCGATCAAGAGCATGTTCTGCTGATGAAAATCTAATTTTTTGGATTACTTTTGAAGATACTTTTGGCAGTCCTGAAATTTTAAGATCCAAGTCTGAAGAGAGATGCAAAAGAGCTCTTGTAACTGATCTAAAATCTAACAATTTCATGGTATCCTGATTTCCATTTGCAAAACTGTATAGTCTAGGAATTAACCATTACAATATCAATGAAAAGTGTGAATAAGCTAAAATACCACTTCTTATAAATAACATGAATGTGATAGTTCTGAATAAGCCAATCTAAATGATCCAGTCCAGTCCTCCCATATATTTATTATAGTGAGAAATGAAAAATAGTCGAGGAACAAGTAATTCTTTTCTACAGCTGGTTGACCATCTGTTTGCACTGCCAATAAGGTTGGCAGATTGATGGTTGCCAGCAATCGTAAATATGCTCGTCATGTCATTTCACAAAAAAAGTTCTTTTTCTTCAAATCTGTAATCCGAATCCAAGATCTTTTCTTACTCTTTATCATCCTTTAGTGGACATTTGGATGTTCTGTTTGAACATACTGTTCCATGTCATTCTGATTCCGAATTGTTTTATTTCTATAAACAGGCCATAACTTGAGAAAAATTATTAATGAATTTTATGGTCATATGGGTTTTCAAGGCGACTACTCATAGACATAATCACTTTTGAACCTAAGTGTCATTATTTTTTGGCAACAGGAACAGGATTTGGATGTTTCCTTGATATAAATATATTTAAATCCTTTATCTCTTACGTAGTTTCCTGAATTTTCATTATGAACAAAATGAAGATACTGTTTGCTGTTTGCCACTTAGAAATTGGTTTCTTGGCATCATTTTCCAAATACTCTGAGTTTGTCTTCATTTAAACATCAATAATACCATTCATTTGGCAATCTGTGGCAACCTAAAAACAATAAGATTCCTAGGAAATTTTTCAAACAGTTTGTTAACAGAATAAAATCATGTACATTTTTCTGTGTAGAGTACGTATTAGATTCTCTGCAAATTACCTTTGGTATATCATTGCAAAGGGAACGTTCAAAAATTAAAAATTTCAGTTGGGTTTGTGCCACGTAGTTCAACTTTCAGTGATTTCATTTTTTCACTTATTCCATTACTATAGCCTCCTCGCGCTAACCTGGTGGAGAAGCCCCGCCCACCACTGTAACTGCATGGATTGCAAGATTCGTCAGTATTTCGAATTTAATCAATAACAAGCATACAAAATATAGCATATCATTACAAAATCTTGATGTAATATATAAATTTCTATTATTTCTGCATAGTTGCTGTCACTGAAACACTTGTCATTGTATAAAAAAACGGAGAAAAAAAAACGAGTGCAACTGTATGCAAAGAAAGGGGAGGCGTGCTGGTTAATGGAACAACCATTGTTTTGGCGGGATATGGAATCTTACACTTGTCACCTCATCAGTTGATTTCACTGACGTCAGCAAATTTCTGATATTTTTCATCCCATTTGAAGATAAATACTTACACATCTTCATATATCTACCTACTTAATTTCTTGCGTAATCTAACACAAAGTAAAGGTGTCTTTTTACAATTATATTCTTATATTTATAATTATATTCTTATCAGTGGGTGAACATCTAATGACATTCGTAATGAGCGATCGGAGGAGGAAGATCAGGTAAGCATTACCCATATATAGGTCTATTAATCATTTTCCCCAGTTCTCCAGTCCCAATCCAGTTGTTAAAGGCCACACGTGTCCGTAGATGGTTGGTTAGGAATGGAAGGTTTGACCCAATTCAACAAAGTTGGGTAAATTTTCAGAAAAGTGTCAGATATCTCCTAACAAATAAAGTGAAAAAAAAAACTGGTCTAAAACGAGGCATTTTCTTCCATCCATTTTGTTTTATTTATTTTTTGTATTTTATTTTTATCTTATTTTTTTTATCCAACAGCAATACTGAGTACCAGTATAAGATTTTATCACAGAGCTGAACTAGAGTGATTATTCCATATGTAGTCAAACTCAGAAATCATTGCTAGAATTTAAAATACTTGGGGATAGTTGCGGTTCACAGATCGGTTAGGCTATTTACTAAAATTCCTTGGTTAAGTGGTTGAATCTGGCGGAGCCGATTGGTAGCCTCTTATGGGTCTAGTTCCAATAATTATATAAACCACAAAATTATCTCTTCTTTATTTACCCTTTGTTTTATGCGACTATGCATTTAAGCAATTATATTATGAGGTTTGTCTTTTGAATTTATGCAGTCGCATTGTAAATGAAGCGGTAGGGTATAGGCCTGTATCTGGTTAATTGCCTTCGTTTGCTAACATTCACTTTTAAATTATAACTTTAACGTTATGTCATTTTAATACATGTTTCTTGGCATATAGGAAAGATACATACATATAATTTTTCGACATGTATTTCCCGATTCAGTATTATTATTACTCAATAAATACATTAAAAACTATATAGCTTTTATATTTCCCCTTCTTTCAGCTCGAAAATAGCATAAAATTTACGTAGTCCTATAGCAAATTAATTTCAGATCACCTTAAACCAAAGAGTATTGCTCTTATGATTAAACCCAAACATAAATTCAAATAAAAATTAAAGATTAGTTAATCAGTAAACATAATTGTGTTGTCGCCAAAACAATGGCTGTTCCATTAACCAGCATACCTCTCCTTTCTTTGCATACAGTTGCACTCGTTTTTTTTTTTTTTTTGTGTTTATACAATGACAAGTATTTCAGTGACAGCAACTATGCAGAAAGAATAGAAATTTATATATTACATCAAGACTTTGTAATGATATGCTATATTTTGTATGCTTGTTAACCCTTAAAACACCTACTGGACGTATCATATGTCGACTAAAATTGTCTGTTGGGTGCCAAGTGGATGTACCGTACGTCGACTACAAAAAATTTCAACCTTCGGTCAACTTTGACTCGACCGAAATGGTCAAAAAACGCAATTGTAAGCTAAAACTCTTACATTCTAGTAATATGCAATCATTTACCTTCATTTTGCAACAAACTGAAGTCTCTAGCACAATATTTCGATTTATGGTGAATTTTTGAAAAAAACTTTTTCCTTACGTCCGCACGGTAACTCGGCCGAAAATATCAGAAATTCTTTCATCATTTTGTCGTAATTTTTGCACTGTTTTATATTAGCCGTTACGTAAAGTTTTATATATGAAAATGTGCACAATTTCATGTAAAATACAACAAAATACAACCCATGGTTGTAGCTTTTATCAGTTTGGAAATATTTTCATATAAATCTCGATAACTGCCAAAATTTCAACCTTCGGTCAACTTTGACTCGACCGAAATGGTAAAAAAACGCAATTGTAAGCTAAACCTCTTACACTCTAGTAATATTCAATCATTCCCCTTCACTTTGCAACAAATTGGAAGTCTCTAGCACAATATTTCGATTTATGATGAATTTTTGAAAAAAACTTTTTCCTTACGTCCGCGCCAGAAATTCTTTCGTCACGTTGTCGTAATGTTTGCACCATTTTATATTAGTCGTTACATAAAGTTTTATATATGGAAATGTGCGCAATTTTATGTAGAATACAACAAAAAATAACTCATGGTTGTAGCTTTCAACAGTTTTGAAATATTTTCATATAAATCACGATAACTGCCAAAATTTCAACCTTCAGTCAACTTTAACTCGACCAAAATGGTAAAAACGCAATTATAAGCTAAAACTCTTACATTCTAGTAATATTCAATCATGTACCTTCATTTTGCAACAAACTGGAAGTCTCTAGCACAATATTTCGATTTATGGTGAATTTCTGAAAAAAAAACTTTTTCCTTACATCTGCGCACGGTAACTCGGCCGAACATCTCAGAAATTCTTTTGTCACGTTGTCGTAATGTTTGCATCGTTTTACATTAGTCGTTACATAAACTTTTGTATATGAAAATGTGCGCAATTTCATGTAGAATACAACAGAAAATAATTCATGGTTGTAGCTTTTATCACTTTTGAAATATTTTCACATAAATCATGATAACTGCCAAAATTTCAACCTTGGTCAACTTTAACTTTCGACCGAAATGGTCGAAAAAAACGCAATTGTAAGCTAAAACTCTTACATTCTAGTAATATTCAATCATTTACCTTTATTTTGCAATAAATTGGAAGTCTCTAGCACAATATTTTGATTTATGGTGAATTTCTGAAAAAACATTTTCCTTACGTCTCTTGCGGTAACTCGGCCGAACATCTCAGAAATTCTTTAAATCACGTTGTCGTAATGTTTGCACCGTTTTATATTAGTCGTTACATAAACTTTTATATACGAAAATGTGCGCAATTTCATGTAGAATACAACAGAAAATAACTCATGGTTGTAGCTTTTATCAGTTTTGAAATATTTTCATATAAATTACAATAAATAGAAAAAATTCGACCTTGGTCAACTTTTAACTTCGACCAAAATGGTGAAAACTGCAATTGTAAGCTAAAACACTTACAGTCTAGTAATATTCAATCAATTAGCTTCATTTTTCAATAAACGGGAAGTCTCTAGCACAATATTTCGATTTATGGTGAATTTTTTAAAAAACATTTTTTACGTCCATGGCGTTCTGGATTCATGCATCATATTGTGATAATATTTTCTCTGTGTTGCTTTGATCGTTTTACAATTTGTTATATACCAAAATCATCACAATTTAGTGTACAATACAAAGAAAAAAAATAATCCGTTAGCTTTAACCGTTTTGCTCAGCAGCGATTTGTATAAAATTATATATGAAATTTTTTTGCGCTGTCATATATTTCAATATTTATATATGATAATGACATTTTTTCATTTCTGATGGTTGCATACTAAACTTCAGGCAATGACAAAAAGGAGCCAAAAATGAACTCTTAATCTTAAAAACTAAGCGTGCTGTGATTTTTTGAAAAAACTTTTTTCGCAGCGCTAACTCCTAACGCGCCGGCATACGGGAGACGTTTTTGTAAATAGAGGCTCGGCGTTTAAGGGTTAATGATTAAATTCGAAATAGATACAATACTGACGAATCCTGCAATCTATGCAGTTATAATGGTAGGCGGGGCTTCTCCGCCAGGTTAGTGCGAGGAGACTATAGTGGGAGATAAGTATGTTGAGAAATAAGGAGCATTTCTTTTCCAAGACAAATTAGAGTTTTTCTTTCTTTTGCATTCTGGCTCAGTTTCTTCAACATTACAGTGTCAATGAAGTAACCACAGAAAACGGAAAAAATTACCTCCACTTGTCCATGGTACTTTTTTTTAGGATCAAATTTCAGAACATACTGTACCTAAACCAAGCCATTTTAGAATATTTAACAAACTTTATAGGAAAGTCAGAATATTCATTTACACTCTGTGTTAGTATGGAATAGATAGGACTTCAACTTACCCAAAACATTTTTTAATGGAAATTAGGAAAAATGAGATCTGTCCTTCTACTCAAATTTTTCAAGTGATATTAAAAACAGTGACAGCAATGTTGCCAATATCCACCAAAATAAAGTTCAGATGCCTAAAAGACACTTCAATCTTCATTACTAATGGAATGTAACTCATAAAGTTTCACTGACTACGAGAGATTATTGGTAATTCCTTTGGTCCTGAAATAAGGACCATGGGTGATAATGGGTTAAATTAGAACCCTTAAAGTAAATTCAGTGTGATAAAGAATCAGGAGACTATTGTACAAATAAAGGCCGGAAAACTTTAAGCACGCCTACTTTTTCCAGTACTCCTTGTTACCACCTGAAACCAGAACTTTATGTTATAAGTGGCAAAGTATCTTTGCTATCTAGTACATATTTAAGAATTAATTTTTCAGTTAACTGGAAAGTTAAAAGAGATTACATAATAAAATTAATATTGAAAAAACATTCAGTTGCAGATACTTTATACATTATTCTTACCGCTGTCTTTCAGGAGTTATTTTTATAGTGGATATAACACAAGAAAAGCCTTAATTACTAAAAATTACTTCAGTCAAGTATACAATACATCAGTCAAGTATACAGAGGTTCAATTTTACAATTTCCCCTAACAGTATGTCTTACATAAAATAGCCGTTTTGCCATTCCTTGCACTGTACTGTGATACTATGACCTTACAGAGGGGTGCTGACCATACTGTGCTTTGTGCACCAATCTATAGATGGAGGTTCTTTGCAGTTTCAATTTGATCTAAACACAATCACTTTTGCCTTTAACTTTTTGTGTTCCGTTTAGTTTCTTTTGACATACCAGTTAATACTTTCAACTTTACTTTAGTCTAATTTTCACCTTTCATTAAGAACAATTATCAAAACTGAAATGTGAATTTATGGTCCCACTGAAATACTTTATAACAATAAAACTATTGCAATACACAGAAGCTGCGTTGGGTATTGTATGTCTAACAAACTTTAATACACAACATAAATTTTAGATTAGTTTTTATTATGTGATACAGAGTTTCAAAGGAAACTTTCATCTAATCAGAATCTGAAGCAATGCAGACTAAACATTTTCATATTCATTCTCTATCACTAAAGAACACACAAAACACAGTGTCCCCAATTCATAGCTGTGGTACTGAATACAACAGAGAGGAAATGTCTATTCCAGTTCAGGCTGAGGAATACTCCTACAAATGCAATGGTTTATTGTTCCCATGGGAACAAACTGAAATGCCTCTGTTACAACTACAATGAGAGAACTGCATGACATCTGGTCACCAAGGTGGTCAGAGAAAAAGTAGACACTGGTTACAAAGTGAGTGGGTGGTTCCCCTGCACCCCCTCAAAACCACCTGCCATTAGTTAACACAATGCTACCAAGCATCAGTGACTGAACTAGCTTTCACCAAAGGTATATCCATATTACAAAAAGAGTGACTGAGTAGTTTCCCACACACCCCCACTCACCTCCTGTTATTAACACCTTGTTACAAAGTTTCAATGACTCAGCCAGCTTTCTCCAAAGATGTGTCTGTTAAAGGGAAGTAGTTTAACCAGTGAAAAATTCTGCTAGTTTATGTAAACACTGTTTCACTCAGGGACTTTACATAATCCATGGAATTACAAGAGATTTTATGAAATCCCTAGATTGTAAGTGCTTTTTCCCACTAATTTACTGATACCAACCATTGACAGTTAATGAACCAGAGTGTAAGTTGCATATTTGGGTGGTTGGAGGAATGAGACTGAGGTCGTCCAGTATTAGCCTACTTCCTTCAAGCATATCTTTCACCAGTTTAGAATAAAAATTCACTCAGGAACTGTTTAAATGGTACAAAGTTAATCAGAAATATACTATTCCCAAGGCATAGTTGTATACCATCATGGAAAAAAAATTAAATCAGTAGCTGCTGGTGTCCACAAGAAGAGAAAGAATGACTACTACTTATGGTTCAGATATGATGTCCTCCAATGTGTGGCAATGTTTGGAAATTGACCAAAAAGTGCAGCAGCCATACAAAATCTCCACTGTACCTTAGGACAATTGAAGATACATTGGATATCATTAAACACGCATTCAATTTAATTGAGCATGGTGGGAGAAACCATATGCAGAAAGAATTCCAGCAAATGTTACAACCAATGCTCTTGAGCTTTTCATATCTGTGCATAGAATGCCAAAAATTGAGAAAGGGGCCTATGACTAAAGGCATGGCTTTTAGGCCCATATTCAGCAAGCACCAAACTTTGAGAGGTCAACAAGACTTATTTGATATGCAGGTAATGACACTTCAAAACTTTAAATGGATCTTGGCATATTAGGGCAACTTTACCAAATTTTGTGTGCTCCAGCCTCTGACAAGTACATGAGTAATGTAACTCTTGGACATTTTCATCCACTTTGATGCCACAGCCATACTTAAAAGCAGCAATGGCTTGGCATTTATATTATATGTGATCACCGACCTCTAATGTGTTTGGCCAGATTTCATCACTGTTCAAGGTAAACTACATCATCCTCAGTCAAGGCTCATTGAAACCAGCTAATGGGGCCCCTAAAGACATGCTAGCAGTGTAGTTACAAACAACAATACTTGATCATGACTGAACTGCAGACATCAAATTTGTGCAATTTCAGATCTCAGCTCATCATTTGGAAATAGTATTCTCACTCTGCACTATCTGGCTGAGAAACTCTAGTTGGCCTAACTTTATCATCATTGCCAGAATAAAGAGTGAATTGTCTAATGGCTGCCATGGACAACAATTTCCCATGGACTGAGACAGTTGCCATATCTAATCATCTCGTGATGTTAATGAATCTTTTGCTGTGACCAACGTTACATTTAATATCAAGAATGTCCCCATAGAATGTGTTCTTCACATGATGCAGCTATCGAGGGTGAAATTGTAACTGATTTTGGGACGTCTAATAGCAATTTTGTCACAGACTTACCAGGCTTGGTTGAAGAAAGTGTGTCTGCCCACATTGTACAAGCAAAGTGTTGTCGTAGAATAGCATATGCTGGACAAGTGTAGAAGTCATACATAATGGTAAAACGGTCATCTTAATCAGAATTAGGGCCAACTGGAATACAATGTACAGATGTCCATTCAAACTGTCAATTGCAGTATGGGGAGCCCCCCCCACAATATCCTTGGTCTTATCTCTGCATGAGATCTTGGCTAGAATTTATACAGGACTGCTGTGAAGGCTGGGACTTTATGCAGACAGACCTCAAGAAATCACATAGATTGTGTAGTCATCATCTTTTAACCCTTAAGGGATGGGCTAAATACTGTACTGTATATATTGAGCACACCCCAGACTGGGCAAACTTTAAGGTTGGCCAATTTCAGAAAAAAACATCAGTGGAAAGAAGATACGAAAATGCACATGGTGTAAGAAAAAAAATTCTACAAATTCTTCTGTACCATCCACGGGAAGTTGAAAGTGACTATTTACAACCCTGTGTGGGGCCTCTTTTACAAGACATTCATAAAAATATGCTAATTTTACAAAGTTATACTGTACATGTTTTTTCTAATAATTTATTTTATTTTATTTTGTAAAATTATAATTACAGCTCACACAACATCATAACAGATAAGAACTAAAATAAGTAACAAATTCTGAGTATATTTATTATAAAATATTTACAAAATTTACTGAGATGAGGAGATGCAGTACCTTTTTGTGAGGTATACAGGCAGTCCCCAGTTATCGGCAGGGTTACATTCTGAGGGTGTGATGATAACCAAAAATCGCGGCTAATCGAAAATCAGCGATTTTTGGGGCTTTTTCGGCGATTTTCAGGGCTTATCGGCGCGAAATGCACCAGTTTTCAGTTATCAGCATCTCTGCTAGGTATGCATCAGCGCCAACACCCAATTATTGGCGCCGATAAGCAGAAATTGGTGATTTTTGGCGCCGAAAATTGCCGATTTTCGTCGCTAGACAAGTGCCATAAAACCGGATCGCCATAAAACCGGATCGCCATTAACCAACCCAGCCCAGCCGTTAACTGGGGACTGCCTGTACATGTTTTTTCTAATATTTCATCGCACTTTACTTTGAAAATGACAATTATATGTGAACTACAGTACTATTATAAAACATAAGAACTAAAACCAACAGCAATCCTTGGGTAAATTTACGAGCAAATAAAAAAAAGATGTCCTGGAGCTATGGAGAGGCAGTATATGCCCCCATGAAATCTCAAGGCTGACTGATCTACCTCTCTCCCGTATTGAGCTAATACAGTTACTAAAAGTCATTTATGACCCATTGAAGTGCTATGAACATTTTTTCCCACTAATTTCATCCAATCTGTATGGCACACAATATTAATCCTCATAAGAGTTAGCCTGGCATTCACTCAAAACCTGTTATAGTTCTTCATATGATCATGCCCATCCAGTAAGGGTTAACAGAAAAAATGTTAACTTGGAACAAACTGTGTCTTTGTTCAATCAGCTTCAGGTAGACAGGGTTTCAATAAGTGTGACTGCAGTGCCAGACAACAAGTGTAAATTCTTCAAAGCCAAACTGAAATGCACTTCACATTTCCTTGTTAGTTGTATATGTGCAAACAAATGAAACGGATGACTCTGTTTTCGTGCTGTGATTGTACTTAATTTTTAATTGTTTTATTTTAGTCAAATTGATGTAGTATCATAATAAAGTTCACTTTTAATAAGCTTTACTTCAGTTTCAATTTGACATGGTTGTCTTAATACACGAAAGTGACGAATACAATATTTTTCCAGTATAAAACTAGAGTAAATATTGTATCGGTAAAAATTTGAATTCCCTCAGCCTTCACTAACGGGATTTCATAAAATCTCTAAGGATTTCAGATATTGCATGGAGCCCACAGGTGAAACAGCAATTACAAGAAATCATGCAATCACTGGTTACAGTACTTCCCTGTAACATATCCATATAAAAGACAGGCATATAAAAGACAGGTTTGTACTGTCACGGAAACAAAAATATCTCATCAAATTTTAAAGCTAAAAGTAATCCAAGCATGAGGCAATCATTAGTGTAAGTAAATCCCTCTATAAAGGTTACTTACCTATTAGTGGTGCTGAAAGTTCCACCCCTTCTAAAACACTCTGTTGTGGGATGCAAACAACCCAGTGAGGTTCACACCATTCTGAAAGACGTTCTCCATGATGTTCCTGTTGGTGATGCAATGACAAAGGTTACAATTTAGGCTATGAGAATATGTCATGTTTGTACACTACAAAATTTTGCATTACCATATTTCATGGCATCAAAGATGCATCTAATTTTGACTTGAAAAGTTTTGAAAAAATAATATACAAAGAAATAAGGTCACACTATAATGAGTTGATGGCTTTGTTTTGGTTGGTATGCTGTGTGTGTATTCAACAGTATGAATTAAAGTAGTGTGGCTTAGGCTGCTAAACCATACCGATTACCATAGTTTTTTAGTTCATTTATTTGAAAAAGTTTTAATTTTTTTTCATGTTTGTGGATTTTAATATTTAAAGTTTTTCTGAAGTTGATATACCAGCAAACTGGTATACTGTGCTTGAACAAATTACAGTACCAAGCAACATAAATGATATGAATTGCCCAGATGTGTTTCAAAAGAAATTTTCTTGGCCAACACTCTCAGTGCATGCAAATCGATGGGCTACAGTTGGTGAAGTATTTTAAGATTCTGACAGTATTGGATATAGGCTTATGCAAGTATTTTTTCACCTTAAAAAAAAGGAAACACCACCACAACAAAAAATACAGTATTAGAAATGTGAAATAGCATAGTATTGCACAGTTACACTGGCAAGAATGCCATACCTGATGGAGCAAAATGAAATCCACACAGCACACATACATATTACAAATAAGAAAAATACATTTCAACATGTGAACATGCTTGGTTTACTATTTTACATACAGTACTATTTTAGCCAAGTATAATTCATACTCTTCATTCAGAAATTAACCTTCCTATGAAAAATGTAGCCTTCAGCCTCTGAGCCTAAATTTCAGAAAATCAAATGTTGAGGGCAAGCAGTAAATTTCCAAGACTTATTCCCGAAAAAATTGCATCTTCAATGCCAAGAAATATGGTAAATGCTATACAGGCGAAAAGATAAGGTAAAATTAAATACAATACTGCACAGATGAAAAGATAAAGTAAATGTGCCTATGAAAATCTCAGGGTATCTCAAAAAATGTATAAAATAGTACAGTACATCACAAAACTCCTTAAGTACTCCAGCTAGGAATTTCATCATTCTAAGGCCCCACACTTTCAAAATCTCCATTTTTCTGGTTAGTGTCAATATTTCTAAACAAGGTAGTGAAGGCCATATGTATCCATCGTAAGTCTTTGATCCATCATAAGTCTTTGCTCCATCTATGAATGGCCATCTTTATTTACCAGTAGTCTAGCTATTATAGCGAAGGCATGAGTAAGAGGCTGCATCTACAAGCTTACTAATTTATTCAACGACAAACAGACAAGTCAATAGCTCTTGCGAGCAGAAATGCAGTGCTTGACACAAGGCGAACAAAACAGAGGCCAAAGTACAATCAACTGTGTTTGTTGGAGGATGGAAAGATGCACATAAATAAATATATAAGACACAAATGAAGTTATGATATATATAATTGGAATGCTGACATTGTAATGCTTACACTAAGAATGATACACTTAACATAACAATAATATTAATGATATATATACAAGGGATGCATGACATCTGCTGTGTTTCTTGTATGCGCGTGCTTGGCATGCAGAGGTGCTCGCTGTGAGGAGATCTGCTGGCCAGTAAGATGGACGGTGTATGGGTCCGTGTGGGACCCTACAGGACTTCCCCCCCCACCTTGGAGAGGCCTATGGTTGTAGCTTGGTGTCTGGGAGGTATGCTGGCTTTAGGCAGTTGATGGAGACCCACATAGTTCTGCCATCCACTGTCATTTGGTAGGCTTTGTGTCTTCTCTGGATGATACGGTATGGTACTGAGTAGGCTGGGGAGAGGGGGGGTTCTGCGTGCGTCTACCCGTATGAATGCATATTTTGCGTTCTGCAGTTCGTTGGGGACGTAAAATTTTCTGGCCTTGTGGTAAGTCGTCTTGGCCAGCATTATTTGTTCTAATGCTTTGCAGGGGGTCAGATGGGGATGTTGGGCTCGTTGGATGTTGAGACACGTCTGCCAGCAATCTTAATGACTGGCCGTACAGGGCTTCTGCTGGAGATGTCTTGAATGCTGCGTGTGATGACGTTCTCAGGCCCAGTAAGACCCAAGGTAACTCCTTTCTCCAACTCCTGCCTTGACATCTAGCAGTGAGTGATGCTTTCAATGACCGGTGTAGCCTTTCGATGATGACGTTAGCTTCTGGGTTACAGGCCGTTGTGAGTATTATCTTTGTCCCAAAACTGTCTGTGAGGGCATTCCATAAGGCAGACATGAAGTTGCCCCCCTTATCACTCGTGATGATCTGTGGGATTCCGTGTCTGCTGACCCATCCGATGAGAGCTTTCACACAACTCTCCAATGTCTGTTGCCATGTCAGTATTGCTTCAGGTCACCTGGTATTTCTGTTGATGATGGTGAACAAGTATCTGTACCCCTTGGAGGCAGGTAGAGGTCCCACTATGTCAACATGGATGTGGGCAAGTCGGCAGTGTGTGTGAAACTCTCCTATTCCGCTCTCAATGTGCCTTGTTATTTTTGACGCCTAACATGGCAGGCATTCTCTCGTCCAATTTTTTATGTCCTTTTTCATTTCCTACCAGATGTACTGCTCTGCTAAACTTAGGGCGATTGCCTGGCCAGTAGGACAGGTTGTGGGCAAGGTAGAGGAAAGATTAATGTGGCTGCAAAGGTCACTGCTTGTTTTGTTGAAAGAAATGCATTACCTTGAACTTCTGACCAACTTAATTTTTTAGGTTTTCCTTGTAAACATGTGTTGGTTGGACTTATGATTTTAGCAATATTTGGGATAAATCTATGATAATAGTTCATTAGTCCTGAAAATTCTTGTCCTGCTTTGACTGTTGTTGGTTTTGGGAAGTTGGCACTGTAATTGCTTTTACTTTCTTTGGGAGGGGTTTAATGTCGTCTGAGCTTATTTGATGTCCCAGGAATTCCACAATTTTCTTTGCCCATTCACACTTGTCGTCTCTTATTAAGAGTCCGTTTTCTTTATGTATCTGCAGCGTCCTTTTAACATCCTTAAGATGTTGCTTGAGGTTGGGGCTAAATATGAGGATGTCGTCTACATAGACCACACAGAAGGGAAGGTCACCCAGCAGTTCGTCCATAAGTATCTGGAAGGTTGCCCCTGCATTCCGAAGGCCAAAACAGCTGCAGTTGAACGTGAAGGTGACGAAGGTGGTGATGATTGTGGTCTTTTCTATATATTCCTTCATTACTGGAGCTTGGAAGTATCCCTTCAGCAGGTCTATTTTGGTGAAGATCTTTGTTCTGTTCATTTGGTTGGTTATATCTGCCATGTTTGGCAACGATTCTCTATCTGGCTTCGTTTTGATGTTTAGCCACCAGTAGTCTCCGCATGGGCGCCATGTTCTGTTGGGTTTCGGTACCATGGGCTGGGGGGCTTTTCGGCATACTCCTGCATTTTCCATTTCCCTGAACACTTGTTTGGCACAGGCAAGTTTCTCTGGGGGCTAACTGTCTGAAGCGTGCGTGGACTGGGGGGCCTTCCACTTCTATATGGTGCTGGATGTTGTATTTGCTGGTTTGGTTAAGTTGTGCTGCAGATCGTCTTTGGAGACCTCTTGATAGTCTTGTAGAAGTTGGCGTATCTCTAGTGGTGAGGTAGCTGCTCCAATGGGGCCTGTTTGCCATCTATGCTGTTTTGGTGATGTTGTGATGGTGGGTTGCTTTCACAGCTGTTAAGGCAATGATACTGGAGCTGTTTTTGGGATCAGCTGTTTTGATGCAGTGGGACCAATCTTGCAGTATGGTGTCTGTTGCCCATGCTAGAGGGTCCAGGGCCTGAGAACAAAAGAGAGAAAGGCAATGGTTCCTTGAGGTGGCAAACAGGTCCAATGCCGGCCTGCCCCATGATATAGCAAATTCTGATAGACCAGGGGATCCAAGGTCCACTCGGTGGGAAGGACCTACTTTTTGACAGCTCAGTTCATCTGCCAGAATATCTAGTTTGCCCTGAATAAATCAAGTGAATAGACTCATTTGATTTGATCTGTCTACAGTAGAGGGTCTCTCGCTGTCTGGCAGAGAGAAAATGAGTGAGTGCTGCCTCACTTTTGTATGTATGTTAGGGCTGTGGTATCATCTGAATGGACTACCACAGTCTTGTTGTGAACTAGTGTCGGGAAGCACTGAAGCCCTAAGTGAACTGCTTTTAGATCTCTGGCACTGGAGTGAAGGTTCTGTTCTTCCGGCGACCACATCCTGGAAACTTCCCGGTTCCCCAAGAGGACTCTCCAACCTAGAACCAAGGAGTCTGAAAAGTAGTCTAGGTCTGGGCTCAGAGGACGAAAGGCTTTCCTTCCAAAAGTCTACATTTAGACCGCCACCATGCCGGTCCAACTTGATCTCCGGGTTGATGAGAAATGCGTAGGTGTCCAGCTGAGTTTCCATGCTCCAGTTGGCCTGAGGAAGAATTGCAAAACTTTCATGAGAAGTTTGTCTAACTTGACGAACGTCTTGATGGACGACAGAATCCCCAGTAGGCTCATCCACTGACGGACCAAGCAAGACGAAGAGGCTAGAAACTTGTGGACCATCTGAAGGCAGCTGGCAATTCTCTTGGCAGACGGAAAAGCCCGAAAAGTCCGAGAGCTGAGACACATCCCAAAATAGAGGAACTCTTGCGATGGGGCCAACTGGGACTTCTGAAGGTAGTTGATAATTCCCAGTTCATGAGGGAGGAGATGTTCAAGTCCTTTGTGCACTTTTCCCTTGAAGGGGGTTGAAGAGGCAAGTCATCCAGATATAGACACGTTTATGCCTATTAAATGAAGTCATTTAGCTATAGGAGTGAGGACTCGAGTGAACACTTGAGGTGCTGTAGAGGGGCCGAAGCAAAGAGCGTGAAACTGGAAGATTTAGCTGGCGTCAGGCGCTTGGGAGCTGGCGCCGGGCGCTCCGAAAGGAGGCAGACATTTAGATGCTGATGTGGGGTGCCTGAGAAGAGTGCCCTGGAAGACAAACCTTAGATACTTCCTGGAGTCCGGATGGATGGGGAAGTGGAAGCATGCGTCCTGCATATCCAAGGTTATCCTGGTGAATGGATGAACGGACTGACTGTTTTGTCTCCATCTGAACTTTGTCTGTCGGACAAAGAGAATGAGGGCAATTACGTTGAGGACTGGTCTCCAAACCCCAATGATTTGGGGACCACAAACAGGCAGTAGTAGAAGCCCTCTGAGTTGATGTCCTTGACTTCTTCTATGGCTCTCTTTCGAAGAACAGAGGAGACCTCCTACAAGAGGGCCGAAAGTTTTTCCAAACCACTTGAGTAGGCTGTCAAAACGATGGGAGAAGGTACCAAAGGTGGGATCTCCAAGAACGGAATGGAGTAGTCCTCCCTCAGAACCTTGACAATCCACTGTTCTGTCCCTCTGATGCTCAACTTCTACCAAAACTCAAGAAGACTGGCTCCCACTTCTGCAAATAGGACTTCTTCCTCATTTCTTGGGCAAGGACTTGAGCCACTCTTGATAGTTCTGGCCAAGAAGCAGACAGTGGAGCAGGTCCTAGACTGGTCTTGGGCTTACTCCCACGAAAGTGATGTTGTTAGGTGAGATGTTACTCGTCCTCTTGAAGGAGCCGGGTAAGACAACACAACTTGTTGAGCAGCCACCACAGGGCCAAGGAAAAAAGGTTCCAAGGACCTGTGGGGAAGACCACAGGAAGACAAGAGTATGGTCTATGAGACCACGTCTTGCTTCCAGACCGACAGAAACTTCCGGAATGCAAGGGATGGACCAAGCCATCGACTTTGTGAGCTCTTGGGTGGAAGGTAGCGGTATCGTTGTCGTCAGCTGCCGAGCACCTCCTTTGATCGCTTCACGAAGTCATGGGGAAGATGTGTCCTTAGACACCTCTTCCTTGGGAGAGAGAGTACTAGCGAAAACGTTGATGACATCCAAGTTAGGAATGTCAAGCCTTTCGGAAAGTGCCACAGCTCCCTAATAGGACAAAGTAACGAATGATCTGGATCATCGACACAAAGTCCAAGGAGGAGGGGAACAATAAGGACTAAACCATCCCTGTTCTTCCATAGGTATGATCCCCATCCCTGTTCTTCCATCTTCTACGCCAAGGTCGGAGTAAGATGAGAGATGGTCCTAAGAGGGCACATCTCTATACGATGACTCTCGTAAGGGTGCGTGCACAGCACGGACGGGAACCCTAAACGAGAGTCACATACCACCCAGGGAACAGTTCCCTGGGACAGCACGACCGAAGGAACTTCTCATCCGTAGCTAACTCATGACTGAGGAGATGAGGGCTACTTCAGATAGAAGACTAGGTCGCAAGGGCCTACATTCTTCACAAGTGAAAGGGAGAGAAGCAACCCTCGGCAGAGAAGATGAGGAAGTCCAGACTTAAAGAGCGACTCTGACCTGAGAAGAAGTTCTGTCAATGACACCCATCAGCGAAGACAGATCCACTCCCTGGGACAGTGTTGCAGAGGACTCCAAGGGATATCCAGCTATACCTGTTGCCACTCGGCGAGAAAGCCTGTGCTTGCAAGGAAAGCTAGAAGGTCTCCCAGTCCTGAACACACAGGGATGTACTGCCTGAAGAACCGCTTCTTGTGTAGCTGCTACAGGAGGTTGGGTCAAGCAGAACTCTTCTCGATGCCTTGGCTATCAGGTCAGATGAAGGTGAAGTCTTCAAGTATTTGTCTGTAACTTGGGATGAACAATGCTTGTGAACCCCTAGCGAAACAAATACGGAGGGGAAAAAATGTAGATATCAAATTTGCCCCAAAAAAGACAACATGCCTCACCGTAGCGGCCCATGGTCTGGTATGAAGGAACGAGAAAAACTACCGACTTGTTGTGCAGGGAGGCAACAGAAGGATGGTAGGGATTTCTCAGTCGAGGAGTCTCTGCATGAACCTTCGTGAAGAAAAGAGTGAGCAGCATGTTCCGTCCCGATCACTCAAACCTGAGGCCAGGCTCATCTACCAATACATCCCCACCGGGAATGCATCTGGTTAACTGAGCTGTCGAGTGTGCAATAGAACACTCGAGTACCTGCAAATGTCGACAGATGAAACAGGAGGAAAAAATGATTACCTCTTGTTTGTTGACAAATGCCAAGCGAGTGTCGCAAAACTCATCCTGAATTCTCGGAAGGCCAAAAGGCTGCCCTGAGCCTAGGACGGTGATGAGAAGGTACAAATTGTCTCGGTCACACACCGTCAAGACAAGGTCTTACCAGTGTGCGCCTATTCCTCAACCGGTGAATTGCTAAGTAGACACAAGATGTGAGGGGAATATACAAGCATATTTGAAGGTTCCTTCAATCAAGCATTAACCGGAATGGAAGCAGACTTCCATTCTCCACCATGGGGAAGCTTCTCCAAGATGACAGGATACCGAGACAGTTAGCTCTAGCCGGGCTGGCATTTCCCGAATTGGGAGCATGGGAGAGGAGGCGGAATGGAACTTCGATGAAAAGAATTGCCGAGACCTAAGGGAAATGGATACTTCTCCTGAAGGAATCCATTCCCAGGTCTCGGCAATGTCGCCACCAGCTCCAGACTCTCGATAAGTATCATTTCATTCAGGCATCAGCAGTAGGAGAACTTATTTCCAGTCAATATTTCTTTTCTCTCTTCCCTTCTTCCCTCCTCCCATATGGGAAAGAGGGTGGAAAGAGACACAGTTATGTGCACTTTCCTAGAAGGGAAGAAGAGACTATGTGTTCTGCAATCTTCTTCCGAAGCCTGGGACTTCTTAGCTAAGGAGTTGAGGGGGGCTGGCTTGAACTCAAAGTCGAGTCGAGATGACTAAGACCCAAAGGTCTTGGCCGTTGTCCAAAGGGCAAGGCAGTGCCCTGGTATGAACCTTGATTACCAAGGTATCTGGCAAATCTCTGAAAGAGAAAGGCAGAACCAAGTAAAGGTTCGTTCCTACGGGTCGAGCCAACTTGTGACTTACGAAACCGGAGATCCGAATTGGGACAAAGTCCTTCTTCCTAGCACCAGAATTGCCCACAAAACTGCAGTCAGCAAGACCCTTTGAGGCAAGAAGAATTCATATTCTGTCGAGGCAAGGGAGAAGCTTGGTGTCTCGACCTGAATGAACTCCTTCGAAGAAAAGAATTCATCAGGTCGAGAATGCTCTCAGAAGCCAGGACCGCGGTGGTCCCCGACACTCTCGGCCCTTTGGGAACTGAAAGGGTTGCGAGTAATGAAGATTATTCATTGTGGGAGCCACGGTCCCATCCCGGGGATCCTCGCACCGACGAATCGGTGAAGTTCTCCGAAAACACGAGGGCAATCGCAACTTGAAGAGGAAGACGCTCGCTGTTTCAAAAGCGTGAAACTCCTGTACCTCTCCCCTTGGAGGGAGACCTTGACAGATCCCAGGAAACCCTCCTTGGCTACCTGATTATACTACGAGAGAATCGGAGGACTGACACCCAAAGCACGCCAGGCAGCCGAACTCCGAAGATAAGTTCGTTGGAGCTCTCTCGGTCTGTCTCGCGCCTCACAGAACAACCGAGAGGAGAAGAGAACAGGTGGGGAGAAAGAGTACCCCTACCCATCCTGCCAGTAAGATAAGCATGAGAGGCTGACCGTGAGCGATATTCAACCGAAGGAGATTACTGCCACACGGGAAGAAGAGTGCTAGTGCCGTGGCAAAGCGCTTTCCTGGGAAGAGCAGAAAGTTCACTCGAACATAGCTGAGAACCCGAATCGGAAAAAACCAAGTAGGGCCGGGCCGAGCTGCACCGAACCAAGCCGATCAAGCGAATGCGATCCAGTTGGTTGGTATGCGTTGGACTGGGAAGCAGGCGGGACGAGCTGAGCCGAGCCAGTCTTGCAAGCCGAGCGAGCCGAGTCGAACCGAGCCAGTGTCGTAAGCGCGACAGGGGCCAAGCCGAGCCAAGCCAATTGCGCAAACACAATTGGAACTGGGCAGGGTGGAACTCATCTGCCGTAAACTATTGCTAGTTTCCCCAACTCTAAACTCCTTCGAGGCCGAGGCCCCTCGAGAAGAAGGTTCAAAGGGGAATTCTGTGTCTGCTATCCTGCATGCTCAAACCCTAAGGTTCAAGACACAAGAATGAAGCCCGGCTGAGCAACCGAAGCAGTTGGCAGGCAGTATTGAGACGCCTGGTGTCCCGGCACTTTCTCTTGTCCTGTGCCTCTCGTCAGGAAAGCGGTCGTGATTCACAGAATTCGAGCTACCCACGAGACTCCCAAAAATCGGGAGTGGCTGCTTTCAGTTTCCTAAGAGATCGAAAGAGCCAAGCACAGAACCAGTCTTAGACACAGACTTTCAAGACTGGCAACGAGGGCGTCGCCTTGAGAGGCCGCGCTCTCGTGGCCCCCGAAACGCCAGACCCCACAGGAGAATGCAAATAGGTTCCCGCCTAAGGGGAAGAGCCAACGAGAGAAACTTGTCTCCCGGAAGAGAGTCAGTCCCTTAGAAGTCCCGCAGGACTCCCGAAGAGAATCTCTTCCCTGCTTCTTCTGGTGTTCGAACCAACAGGATCGAGACACCAGGCTGGGAACCCGACCGAGCACTGGCAAGCACTCAGGGAGCGCTTGTGGTGCTGGCAGGAAGAGATGAGACACCTGGGTGCCTCGGCCCTTTCTCTCGCACTGCTCCCGAACTGGGCCGAGGAAGATCTCTCCAGACCAGATCGGGATACTCGATATTCCATAAAATCTCGAGCACTCGGAGCGGCTCACCAACAAGCGCCCGAAGCAACCCCCGTCTTAGAGGCGGAACCTCTAGGACTGGGAACAGGATCGCAAACCCAGGTCTGCGCGCCCACGGCTTCCAAAACACAAAACCCAGGGCTATGCGAATCGGTTTCCTAACCCGAAGGTCGGGAAGAGCCAACGAGAGACCCATTGCCTCCTCGGAAGGAGGCAGTCCCTAGACGTCTAAGGGCATCAAGGGGAAGAAGCAGCTTTCCTCTCCTTCGGCTGATGGAGGTCTGTCTGATTCCTGGGACCCCTTTGGACCTCAGGAGAGGAAGGGAAGAGGCAGCAGAAGACGAAATCGAAGATACGATGAAGACGGCGGCTACTTCTACGTGGCAACTTCCTTCACCTCCACTCCGACATCTTCAACAGGATGGTGGACATGAAACATCATAACCTCCAGGGCAGTCAGGCAGGAACACAACAGAAGCGGCCTAGGACACCACCACCAGAAGCAGCAGGCATGATCAGGACAGCCGATGCAGGAGCTACGGCAGCGGTTCGGAAGGCGGGAGCTACTGCAACAGCCAGGAACATCACTTCCACAGGGCAACTTCCTTCATCTTCACGCCGACATCTTCTACAGGATGGCGGACATCGTGACCTCTAGGGCAGCTGGCAGAAACACGACGGAAGCGGCCCCGGGGCACGACCGCCAAGAGAAGCGGCAGGCATGATCAGGACAGCCGATGCAGGAGCCACGGCAGAGATTCGGAAGGCAGGAGCTACTGCAACGGCCAGGAACGTCACTTCCACAAGGCAACTTCCTTCACCTTCACGCTGATATCTTCTACAGGATGGCGGACATCATAACCTCCAGGGCAGCTGGCAGGAACACCAAGAGGGCGGCCCCGGGCACGAACACTAGGAGAAACAGTAGACACGATCAGGACATCCGATGCAGGAGCTATGGAAGCGGTTCGGAAGGCAGGAGCTACTGCAACAGACAGAAATGTCACATGAAAGTCGCCAGCAGCGACAGGAACGATCAGGGTGGCTGCGGCAGGAGACCAGGAAGAGCAGCCCAGAGACTGTCATCAAGTTAACAGGAGCATAACACAGGGAACAGCTGGAGCAGATGGACCACAGATACGCCAGAGGCAGTGCAACAGCACACATGAAGACCAGCAATGACAGCGATCGATCCACATCGGGGGGAACAGAGTCAGAATGATCCCGACGTGGATATATGTCATCTAACCAGGTACTGTGGTCGATCCCGAAGCAACACTAAATGAATGTCGGGACTGCTTCATGTGAGATATCCCCTGAGATATCCAGCCAGCTACTGCTGTGTCTGCGATGCTCACTGTCAACCTGAAAGAAAAAGCAAAGATGATTGGCAAAGGAAGACTCCTCCTGCTACAAGGGGAACTGCCCTACACAGCTAGAGGAGGTACTCTAGAGGAGGTCGCCTGACCATGCCCCCCCCCCCGACAGTCTTCACCTGACGAGCGAGTGAAGAGGGCGAAGGAGAAAGATCTCTACTGAAGGGGAGAAGGAAGAACCTACAGGAAGAGAAAAAGGACGGAGGGGAGACCACCAAGGGTGCCATGGAAGCAGAACTTACAGACGATGCCCGCAACCTCCCACCTGCCCCGTAGTTCTCTAAGCACAGGCAGCGAAGCAACACTCAGCATAAGTAAGAAGGAAGTAGTGATGCCCCTTATACACGGAGGGTGGGAGCCCAAGAAGGGAAGCAAACTCTTACGTCCCGATCAATGTAGAGGAGCGAAGATATTGCGTCCCAATCTAATATCCCCGAATGTACAGGGGAACTCCTTCAGTATCTACATAAAGGGCTACTGGAAGAGAAGCATTAACACTTGGTTACGCTTCTCAAATTACGCCCTTGGCCGTCAAACCCAAGACACAGCGCAGGAAACAACGGCTTGTGCAAGGTTATCACAAATCGTGGGTTTGTATTAATAAATATCAAATACACACATATATACACAAAAATACAGAAACATCCCACCAGGGTAATAAGAGCTTAACAACAGTCAAGCAGAGAGAACCAAAAACACGTCTGCAATGCATGATGGCCAAAAGCAAACTGGAATGCTTACATCCAGGCAGGCAGGCATTCCCACCTACCTGGCGGCAGTTACTGCCTAACCACCTTGCTCAAGAGTTTAACGGCCATTTCCAGCCTATGCTGAAAGTAATTCCTCCAGTAAAGGACCGACGGTTTGTATATCAAGTTGGAGCAAACATGTTTCAAGTCCCATCTAAGTGTCAGATGCAAATTTTTCTATAAATAAACAGGTTATTATTGAGGTGTTGACACTTGATTTTTAGCTCACCTGATGAGGTGGAGTGATGGCATAATGCGCATGTGTGTGTCTGTGTCATCAATTTGGTATTCACTTTTTTCTCAGCTCATATCTTTTTAATACAACAACCAATCAGGTTCATATTTGGTGTGCATATACCTTGGGGTAAGAACTATACAATACAAGTACAAAGATCATATTAGTTGAAATAAAACTTTTGCTGTTTTGGTATACACTTTTTGTTGGTTTGTATCTTTTTAATGCAGAAATATATCAGACTCCTATTTGGTATAGTTATATCTTAGGATAAGGACTATGCAATATGAGTCCATATGTAGATGGAGCAATTACGGTCAATTTTTTTTTTTTTGTTGATTCATATACTTTTAATGCAGAAACATTTCAGGATCATATTTAAAAAGCATATACCTTAGGACAAGTGCTACCGAATAACATTCCATATGTAGAGGTCAAGGGTAAAAGTCAAAGGCCACAATTATTTCATTAATTAATATCTTTTTAATCCATGAATATATAGAGTTCATCACCATCTTAGCACAAATGCTACTGAATAACAGCGATGTAATAATGGTTGAAGGTATATCAGGTGAGCTTCAGTGCCCGTTTATGGGTGCTATTTTTTCCCTTTATCTTTGTTGTCATTTCATGTCTTCTTCATACCTTAACTAATAAGGTTCATATTTGGTATGCATGTACCTTTGTTGAAAACATTCAGAGGTTTGTTTACATTCTTAACTGTCTCCACACACACACACACACACTGATCCATTATCTGACCACACCTACAGATTTTGCACAACTCCTCATTTACATACATTGAAACCTATTAATTCTTCTAATACTTTGAAAAAAAAATAATACTGAAGTTTTACCAACCAGTTACAAATTCTGTGCTACCAAGCATCACAGACATCACACTGCATAGCTTCTTGACGTGGTCATACTTCCCCTTCACACACCACACAAGAGTGGGGGTTGAACTTATTCCTAGGTCTTGTGGTCATGGTATATGGAGAAAGTTCTGCTGTATACGTCTACTTTCAAAGTTATAACTGAGAAAACATTCTCATGCCTGCTCAATTTCAACAGTTCATCCTTAATTACATAATTTTTTTTAGACGTTAACTACCAGCTACAGAAACAGTTAGGCTTGTACTTTAAATTAAGATGTAGCTACCTAGTAAGGTAGTAAAGTTTTAAACTTCTCCCTCATAGCATAATGTGTTTGTTGGTTTTGTAATACTCTATTTTTATTCAGAAACAGTTAGGCTTGTAGTTTAAATTAAGAGGTAGCTACCTAGCAAGGTAGTAAAGTTTTAAACTTCTCCCTCAGAGCATAATATGTTTGTTGGTTTTGTAATATTCTATTTTTATTCAGACCTTTTGGATCATGTCAAGATTAGCGAACCTAACATCTCCATGTCAAGAACAGCAAACCCAATAATCTCCACGTAAAGAACGGCCAACCCTTTCTGGTTCGAACTCCAATTCCATATGAGGGCTACTACTGAACATGGCGAAACAGTCATTCATCTACACTGTTTCGCCGTGTTTAGTACTAGCCCCTGGGGGGTCAAATGTATTTCGCCTTGTTGAGTACTAGCCCCTGGGGGATCAAATGTCTGGTACCGAAGTGTTCATGTCTAGAACAGTGAACCCAATTATTCCTATGCAACGAATAACGGACCCAATAATCTTCTTGTAAAGAATTGTGAACCCTGCTGAGAGTGGGTTTGCTAATCTTGACATGATCCAAATTTTTAAAATGGTTCACTTTATCAAGAAAATAATCCTGCAAAGTGAATATATATAGTTACCTATATAGTTACCCAAAGAACAAGTGTTAAGTGAATTAAGTTGGTGCATTGGGCCCATATGGAATAATGCATTTTAATTGGTTAGTTTTAACCTTCTTCTCATAGCATAATGTATTTGTTGGTTTTATAACATTCTTAGTCAAGACTTTGTAAATGATTCACTATATAAAAGAAAATAATCCTGCAAAGTGAATACAGTTACCTATATAGTTCCCCAAAGAGCAGGTGTTATGTGAATTAAGTTGGTGCATTGGAACCACAAGGAAAGATGCCTTTAATTAGGAAGTGGTGCATTGGGACCAGCTACTCAGTACTTTCGGACCATGATACGTGGTGCATTCAGACTAGTGTTGGTGCATTGAGGCATTGGTGCATTTAGTCCAGAAACCCTACGAGGCAATGGGGATCTAGGCCTATTAAGACACTTAACAACAAAGCAAAAAACTCAGTCGAGAACTGGTGCCCACTTTGCATTTAAACTGGTAGTTACTGAAGCAAAGGTGCACGGTAGTAGTCTCCAGTTTTACCCTTTCCCAATGTGGTCCCCCAAATTGTAGGACATAAGGGTGCAGTATATTACCTCTGCAATGTACTCAGGCCTATTTGCTAACAAAACGAATGCCAGAAACGTTCAAGGCATTTTGCAGGCTACTGGATATTTTCAAGCAAAAAATTAAATAATGGTTTAAAGTAAAATAGCCCAGATTAATATCATGTTTTCTGTAGTTGCCTCATGACAAAGACTACATCTGGGTTAGGCCTTGGAAAACTGAACACAAAAAGGCACTGATACGCGTAGACAGTATTTATACCAGGCTATTAGATGAAGGTTAGCCTAACCCTGGACACATCCAAGCAACAACGAAGTAGTATGAAAAGAAATTGTGGGCTTACCTTCAAATGCTTATAAAAAGCATTTGCTTCCAAAGTTTCATCCGTCATTGTTACCAAAGTTTATCCAGAGTAACACACTCGTCCTTGATGTATGTGCTATCGATAATAGAAGGTCACCATTTTATCCACCACACGTGTTCTCTGTTGTCACTTATCAGCTGGCCATGGAATGTCATAAATATATGATTACTACACTTTGTAGAGTTTTAGAATCCAATAAACATATTGCGATTATCGTTTTTTTTATTTAATTATTCTTAATTTAATCTATTTATTCTTAGTATAAATATACTAGTAACCTCCTCACTTTTATTTTTATAAGAAACGAATAAATTATGGAATGTTACCTCTTTAATCCACTGTATAATTTATTATCTATTGACATTTTATTTCTATATTTTAAATATATTTCTGTTTAAACCAGTTACTTTTTATTTAAACCTCCAGTATTTTAAGAGTATATATAGCCAAAATCTCGTAGAGTGTCATAATAACGTTAAAGTTGACGTACACAGGAGAAAACAATCGTCATACGCTGCCAGACGGAAGAGCATATAATTTTCTTTTATGATCTTAAATGTGTCAAACTATACACTAACATAGTATGGTTCGATTAAAACAAATACGCTTATGTCCTAAATTGCATGTTACATACATCCCAGTCTGGAGGAACTAACCAAAATTTCTTAAATAATCGATACTGAATACATGAGGCAAAGCAGATGACGGACGCGATATTTAAGTGATGTTTGCAATTGGTTGCTACATGCATTTATGTAATGCCAAAAAACCAAATTTTCCAATTTTAACATAATGCAGTGACAATGATTAAACTATCCATTTTCATGGCAATTCTAGATTTTATGAAGGATGATAGCAACTGTTGGCTTTTACTGCAAGGATGCCAGATCGTGACCGTGATCATTCTATTCACTAAAGAGGGTAGAAGTGGTGTTGGTATAGATCAACCAGTCGGTGGTTGCTCGTACTTTGGCACGGTGATCCAGTGACAACTTCTTTCATTTGTACAACTGCACTGCGGCTAGGTCGTGCTTAACGTTCGGAGACATGTTGGCTCGAAGTATTCTCATTACCGGCTGTAACCGGGGTATTGGACTGGAGATGGTTCGGCAGCTTGTTAATTCCACCAATCCACCAAACATTTTGATCGCTACATGTAGAAACCCAGCTAAGGCGACCGTAAGTTCAGTTTATTTGAAACGATTTAATTTCCATATGACGACCTGTGCAAGAATGCCAGTGTTCTTGTTTCAATAGTTCCAAAGCTTTGTGTGTGTTTGTGTAAAAGCCACAACAGTACAAGTCAGCACAGTGCAGATATATTTTCACATCACCACTACAACTTTCTTTAAGCCTTTGCGGCTTTTTTACTCTTGTGTGAGAGTAGTTAATATATGTTCCTCTGTGCGTCTAAGGCAATGAGAACCGTGCAAAATACCTGTTATCATACATAGTACAGAAACAAAGTCTCAAGAAATAACCTTTAGTAAATTTAATTTCAGCAATAATATATCTTGCGCCATCGTTTTTGAGCAAGTCGTAGGACCACTCGGTAGACACTTAGTAGAAACTCTAAGTATAGGGGTGTGTGACGGATTTCATGTGATGCGAGCTTTGTAATTGTACAGGAGAGTTTGACCAAAGTGTGGAAAAGATCTTTGGGTAAAGGATTATGATTAGGCGAGGTGCGCACTTTCCCAAGGTTCAGCATACTTAAATTTAACAGACAATACCAGAAATTTACAAAGAACGAGGAACAAGGATAAATTTTATAATTGATTCAGGTGCAGTATCTACTGCCTTTTTAACCATCAAACTGTGGTAACAAAACCACTTAAATAGAACAGGTGTCTTATTATCTGACCGGTACATTGATGCTGAGACAACACGCCATACTCACAGAGGAATATAGCTCCTGCCTCTTTTGAAAAAACGCTCTTAAGGGCCCTCCAACCGTGAAAATGGCTGTGAAAAGAGTGAAGCCTTCATTTTTAAATTCTAAAAAAAAAAAATTAAAAGACGATTTTATTAAAATGCACTAAAAAGTTAAAATATATCTTTTGAGACACCAGGATTTTCTTACAATTAATCATGTCTACAAAAATAAAAGCGTGGGCCCCAGACATGGGAAGAAGCGCTACATGAAGAGGAATATAATTTTTTATTTTTTGTAGCATTTCCTTCCATGTTTGGCACCCAAGCTTTTATTTTTGTAGACATTTTTGTAGACACGATTAATTGGTGAAAGCCAAAAAAATGCAGAAAAGATCCGGGAAAAGTGTGGACAGCAAGAGGACAAGGAGAGGTACCAAAGACATAAAAAACAAGTAAAGAAGGCAGTTGCACAAGAAAATGCACGCGCATTAGATAACATGTACAAATAGCTGCAAACACCTGAAGGGGAGGGAAATATTCACAGAATTGCAAAGTCGAGGGACAAGAACACCGAAGACTACTCCAATATTAAACAGGTTAAGGATGGGAATGGAGTGGTTTTATGCAACGACGGCAAGATAAAGAAGAGGTGGAAGGAATATTATGAACAGCTGTTAAATGAAGAAAATCCTAGAAATTTCTTTGAAGATGGATTCTAGAACCTTGATATGGCACATACTATTAGCAGGAAGGGAGTAAAGAAGGCACCAAAGAAGATGAAAAATGGTAAAGCAATAGGACCAGATGGAATTCCTGCAGAGGTGTGGAAGAGCCTGGGAGAAGAAGGAATAGGCATGCTGTGGGACCTAGCAAAGAAAATATACAGTCAGGAAAAAGTACCAAAAGAATGGAGAGGAAGCTTTATTGCTCCTATCTATAAAGAGAAGGGTGACATCCAAGATTGTGCAAACTACAGAGGAATAAAGTTAGTCTCACCCCATGAAAATCTGTGAAAGAATAATGGATCAATGAATTAGAGACGAGACATCTCTAGGTCAAGAACAGCTTGGTTTCATGCCAGGAAGAGGAACGACAGATGCAGTGTTTGCCCTCCGACAGATGATGGAAAAACACCGGGAAAAGCAGAAAGGGCTGCACATAGTATTAATAGATCTGGAAAAGGCATACGATAGAGTACCACGCCAAGAGGTTTGGAGGTACATGCGAGTAAAGGGAACACCGGGGAAGTATGTGAGGTTGGTCCAAGATATGTATGAAGGAGCAAAAACGCAGGTTAGAATCAGTGTTGGGTTAACTGAATGGATACCAGTACGACTTGGTTTACATCAGGGATCTGCTTTAAGTCCATATCTTTTTGGCCTGATAATGGGTGTGCTATCTCAAGGAATAAGAGGTCAATCCCCCTGGTGCATGTTGTTTGCTGATGAAATCGTGTTATGCAGCACCAACAGAGGGGTAATGGAGTCAAAACTAGAGCAATGGAAGAAGGTACTGGAAGACAGAGGTTTAAAGATCAGTAGGAAGGAGACTGAATACCTAAGTTTTAATGAAGATCAAGACTCCGAGATTAGTATGGAAGGCATAAGGTTGAACCGAGTAGAAAAATTTAAGTGTCTAGGTTCAACAATGGCTGATGATGGAAATTTGGGTGTAGAAATAACGCACAGAGTGCAGGCTGGATGGAAAAACTGGAGAAAGATGTCAGGTGTCTTGTGCGACCGCAGAATCAATATAAAGGTTAAAGGAGGAGTGTACAAGACAGTAGTGAGACCAGCTTTGATGTATGGAGCAGAAACATGGCCGGTAAAAAGAGTGCAAGATAAGAAACTGGATGCGGCAGAGATGGAAATGCTCGGGTGGATGTGTGGAGTAACAAAAATGGACAGGATCAAAAATGAAAGAATAAGAGGAACTACTAAAGTCGCAGAACTATCAAAGAAGGCCCAAGAAAGAAGACTGCAGTGGTATGGCCATGTGATGAGAAGGGATGAGACATATGTAGGAAGGAGAGTGATGCAGATGGATGTGGCTATTGCGAGAGCAAGAGAATGACCAAAGCGAAGGTGGATGGATGTAGTTAGAGAAGATCTGAGAGACAAACAATTGTCAGAGGACGGAGCCAGGTGGAGGAAAGGTGTTAGAAACATCGAACCCACATAGAAGTTGGAAAAGATGCAGAGAAAGACGAAGATTAATTGTAAGAAAATCCTGGTGACTCAAAAGATTAATTTTTCACTTTTTAGTGCATTTTAATAAAAATGTTTTCAAAATTTTTTTTTTATATTTTTTAAATTTTATACTTTTTAGTTTTGACAGAAACTAACTGATTTATGTTTGTGGCCAAGGAAATTGATATCCTGTCGAGCCAAGGAAGGTTTGAAAAATCCGAAAATTTATTTACCGAGTCAAAGTGAAAAATCCGAAGTTTCATACAAATCCTGATAGATACTAGGAGAGGTCACTCTAGGGTCACTAGAGGTCACTGCTGATCTACTGATCATGAAAGGTTGTACTGTTACCGGGATTGACTAACCACGCAAAATTTCAAGCCCATCGGACGAAGTGAGCAGATCGAAAATTGAGCCACAAGATTTGTCGACGAACAGACCTACGCAGAAATCAAGTTAAATAAAAGCATGTAATAAAATGACACCAAGATGGAAAAGTTAAGCAACAAGAAGTTGCTCAATTAGAGAGTTTTAGGCCAGAGTTTAATGTTAAATTCGAAAATTCAGTGAGGTAATACAAGAGATGGAAAAAATCCTGTATTGCCTGATAGTAGCACGTGTGAAACCACTTGTTTGCAACTTTGCAGAGCAAATTGAAGCAGTTGAAGTTCCTCGTCATTTCTGTGAAGCTAAAATGGCTGGGAAAGACTGGCTAAAATCTTGTGTAAAGAACCTCACAATTAAGAGAATATAGCTTTAATCGACCCTTTTTTAAGGCATATTGTCAGGTTTTTGTGGCAAATGTTCCAGTTAATCTTTGGAATATGGATAAAAAAAACTGCCCTCGTGCATGGCCCAGGTGGTTAGTGGTGAACAAGGTCAGTCAGCATCAGTTTTATGAGCAATAGCGGCAGGTGGGACATTCATTCCTCCAACGTCTATATATTTACTATAAAAAGGATTTCACAGGTGTTAAAGAATGGCGGCTAAGCCCTGTGCACAGCTAATGGATATATGGTTGTTGACTATCTTAGAATGGCTTCAGCACTTTGTGTCACAAGCTTTCATAACAAGACAAAACAGTTTGCAATCTCAGATGGACATCATAATCACACAACATAAGCAACTAATCATTGTCATAACTTTACCATCTCACTGTATGTGTAAAGTATTTTTTTTATTTCAAATCATTGAAAGATGGCTACAGTGAAGCAGCAGATGCTCGGATTCTTACAAAAACATATCGATGAATCAGCCAATATGAAGCTATATGGACATTTGCAAGTACATTCAGGAAAGCAACAGCTCCGTTGAAAACTGTCAATGACATTATAGCCACAGGTTGTAGCGATTTAATCATGATATTTTTCTGACGAAGATTTATCAACAGCAGTATCAGCAGAATTGCCCGAGACCAAGGGAGGATTATTATATTATCTAATGATATTTTAAAGCATATTTTGGCCGGTAAAAGCCGCTCTCTGGGCTCTTTGCTTTACTGTGGGATAAAACGGTCCATATAACATTTTTCTTTATTCAGTATTACACCAAAATAAAAGTATGATACGCAAAAGCAAAATATAACACAAATAGCCTCCCATCAGAGTTCAAGACCACACATTTTTTCCTCTAACATGATCACTTTAGAAGTAAGTTCTTAAGTACACATTGTAAACTTTTGTATCTTTCTTTGCAGGAACTCTTGGAACTAGCGAAAAAATTTCCGATGCTGAAAGTAATCCAGTTTGGTGAGTTATTATACGTATTTTTCCTTGTCGACTTTCTTAGATTACACATACGTCACCACCACCACCACCAATAAACTTTGCATAATCGTACGTGATTAATTCCAGTAGCAATTTAAGCTCTTTTTAGTCTTTTTCTTATAGTGTTTTTATTGTTTGTTTTTACTGATACTCCTTATTGCGGCCATGACACAGCCACTAGTTTCCATTGACTTGTGAGTTGTTGTATAACGATTATTAGATTTGAATAAAAGATATCACTCAAAACCACTCAACATTCAGTCGGCTATAATTATGAAAGAAACATTCACGAACCGTGCCTTTTGTCTTAAAAAGTGTTTTACGATACCTTTTCTTTGTTGCAGCTGCTTTTGACCAGTCAGATTTTTATGGGTTAGAAAAATCGTAGTACCCAATGATCTATACGATTGTATCATGGCTATTGTCAAATTAGTGCCTCTTTGACCCCCTCCCCCTAGCACAATCGAGTGCGCGCATACACACACGTAGGCCAAGGAGTTAATGTTGTTTTCGTTTTGGCTTCATTGACTGATAAGGGAAAGTTTATTAATGTTCACAAGTTTTTAATGTATTCCTTTGTTTTATAAAGTTTTCTTAAATTTTGCCCTCTGTCTAATTTTTACTGTTTTCCCTCTCTTTCTCTCCTTTGTATTAGCCATAATGCTGCAAATTCTTTTTTGACGGACGAACGCGCAAAATATTTGTGTAATCTTACAGTCAGTAGTCTGATCACGAATTACTGTATTCTTATTATTATTTTTGGAGTAAGGTTTTTGCGGCGCACGACTTGCTTAAGACCTGATGTTGAAGAGACGGAGAAGCAAAGTTATTTATGGCTATGAACAAATCGTAGGTTAGGTAGAACCTGTGGCCTTGGTAGAATTTAATTAGTTGGCAAGGTACAGGGGAGTCTGTTGGAGTGTTAATGAATAAAAGTTTTCCATTAGTGAACAGAGAGGAAAAAAAATTACGACGTAGCATCCAAAGGAAAATGATGCAGGGTGAGACTACACAGTGCCAAGATTGATGAGGATGGGAGGGGTCGAGAATGTCCTTTATTGATGAGGTAGATATCATGGAAGTGCCTGGATGCTGAAGGGAATAGTTGAGGTCTTGGAGTGCATAAGAATTCGGAGAGTCGACGTCAAAGCCGTTCTGAAACGTTAATGATGAGATAGTAATAAATGATGATGATGGCATAGACCTAGTTTTTATTGTGCTGCTTTTGTCAGTTCTTGGTAGATACATCCATGGATAGGCCTATAAGGTTTATTGCATGCATGCATCCACAGTTTCTCGTACAAACGTCCGTGTTTCAAAGACTGAAACTGTTTGACAGTTCTGGTTCCGTGACAGACTGAATAAAACGAGGAATAAAGTTGCTATTTCCCAACGGATATTTTAAGATCGTAGCAAATGAGAAATGCTGTGTCATTATTAGCCATTGTCAGATTTTTTATCTTGCCTCTTCCCCTTACCTTTTCACATTAGTGGTCATGACGTGGATTATTCCTTGCGCGTGACTCGAATATTATTAAGAAATAGTGATGTCATTCCATGTTTTTTCTGGTTTCGTTATATGATTTGGTTTATTGCAAATATCTTTTGAATACAGATATTACTAATTTCACTTCCGGATTGTATTTATTCAGCCCTTAAATATAATGACGTTTATAACAAAATATTGATAATCTGTTTTAAGGGCATGTGTGTATTATGGTTATCTGTTTAAGCAATGACTTGATAATCATCAAAATCGTTGCATTGATTGTTTTACTATTGCATATAGATGGGTTATCACTTGTTTAGCAGTGACGGAGTAGATGCAGCTCCATGAATAAATGGTAGGCCTACTAATTATAGCCCCAGAAACGGCTGTGTTGTTGCAGCCCTGGAAATGGTTGTGGTTGGCGTTGCACCATGATAATATACTTACCGTTATGACTTGTGAATGTTGTGAGTTGACATGACTTCTTGCTGTTAAATGTTCAGATATTTTTGGATTGAGGATTTTAAAATTTGACTCATACCTAACATATTGGCACTACTTTCAGCCAATATGATTTCTTCTTTTAAATAAGCTGTTTTAGCTGAGTATAGGCAACCAGAGATATACATATGAAAACACGCAGTCAGGCAAGATGATATGACAGTCGTTAATTTGATAGACAGGATAATTTTTTTTTTTTTATGAATACCAGCTCTTTACGAGTTACATAATAATTCATGTATTTTTGCTTGCTTCATACAAATGAAATCTTGAATTTTGTGACTTTTATTATCTGGTGAGCCCTACTTTTTACAGTAATTCTTAAGTGAATTATAGTCACGTTTTATTTTCTCTAGCATACATAAATAAGAGCCTCTTGTTCAGCACTGGAATTTGTGAATGTTACTTTTAGCTTGTATTTACCTGCGTTTCACATTTCTGGAATGCTAATCCTTCCTTGCCTTGATTTCCCCATGAACTTTTCATTAAAGTAAGACGTCTTTTACTTCAGCAGTTTCCCTAATGCCAATCTCACATCATATTAACTTACGCTCGTGTAAATCGACTTGTAATCTGTTGCTTTAGGTTCCAATGAGGACACCTTCAATTTATTAGTAGACATATTTCGTGTTTTGATGCGGGAATTCCTCTCATAAGAACTTCATCTTATGATGTGAAGCGTAGCTGAGGCTGGGGATGTTCTGTTACTTGGTAGGCTTGGAATGAAAGTTCATGACAAACTGCTTTATAATCTTGACGAATTAATTTTTTCAAACGTAAATTCGAACACCATATTGAAATTGATCCGATTATCCGATGACCGTTATCTTTGAAATCATTGTTAGCTGACAAGCATGGTCGCAGAAGTGTGTGATGCCCATAATGGCCTTTTTTTTTTATATACAAATATTCATTGTATTCCTTCTTCTCTTTTCGCAGATGTTACGGATTACAGTTCCTTGCCGCGCATCGTAGACGAGGTGAAGGCGGCCGTGGGTGACAAGGGATTGAATCTCCTAATCAATAACGCTGGAGTTTTAGAGAAATGTCCGTCTCAGATATTCGGTATTCCTTTGCAGAATTTAGAGGTCAAGGTCTTCCAAGATGTCCTTGAGGCTAACACTACTGCTCCTTTGTTTTTAATTAAGGTGAACACTCGAAGGATACGATTTTGTTGCATACTGTGCCGAGAAGTGTGGTGAGTTGATGGGCAAAATGAGAGCCTCAGTCGTAATAAAATCTTCCTATGATAGAGGCAAAGACGCTTCTTGCATCTTGGCAACTTGACAGAATGAAAAGCAAGGCACTTTATACTTACTGTTAATTAGTAGTGTATTATTATTATTATTATTATTTGTCTAACACAGTCATCCTGTTCAACTGGGTGGTTTTTTTTTATAGTGTGGGGTTCCGGGATGCATCCTGACTCCTTAGGAATCCATCACTTTTCTCACTATGTACGCTGTTTCTAGTAGCACACTTTTCTGCATGAGTCCTGGAACTACTTCAGCATCAACTTTTTCCAGATTCCTTTTCAGGGATCCTGGGATCGTGCCTAGTGTTCCTATGATTATGGGGACAATTTCCACTGGCATGTTCCGTATCCTTATTTCGATTTTCAGGTCTTGACACTTATCAGTTTTTTCTCTTTCTTTCTCATCAATGAGTGATACTTTCTTCTTGATTTTGTCAATCAATGTCACGTCTGGTCTATTGGCACGTACCGCCCTACCTGTTTTGATACCATAGTTCCAGAGGATCTTTGCCTGATTGTTTTCTATCACTCTCTCAGGTTGGCGTTCATATCACTTATTACTGCAAGCTAGCTGGTGTTTCTTGCACAGGCTCCAGTGGAGGGCTTGTAAAGTCCCCGCTCAATGGGTTTTCTTTAGTGAACCTCCCGTTTTCTACGGTGCCTTTTTCTCCTGACCTTAGGTCGGGGTACCTAGCCATGTTTATTTTTGTAAATGTGCATTTATTGCTTACTCATTTGTGCCCTTTTGTATTGTACATGTGTCAGAACACTGTTGTGTCTAATCTGTTAATTTTATTTGTCACATTATCTGTATTTACCTGTCCTGTTTCACACTGAGAGCAATTGACCTCGGGTCACCTGTATGTCCTTGAATGTCTTTGTACTGACGTCCGCACGTCGCTTTATAAGCGACCTGCTCCCTTAATAAACTATCAGTCAATGTCTACCTGCTCTCTCTTTTGCACCCTCTCACAGTGGTGACCCCGGAGTGGTTCCTGGAGCCATTAACGGACCCAAACGGCAACTTAGTCTTGGCCCGATGAACTACCTCACACCCTAACAGACTAACTATGGTGCTTTAACAAAGCGTTCGGGTGTACCGACCCTCGTCGGCAGATCACCGGCGTCATTAGCGGACCCACACGGCAAGCCCCCAAGTGTGTATTGACGCGAGTGTAACCCACACTCCGAGTGAGAGTGCAGAAGCGAGCATGGATGCGGAGATTCCCTCCCACATACAAATAAAAGCGAACTACTTGGAGTCTGATATCTCCCTCACGCAAAACCCGCTCGTGCCCTCCCCCACGCCAAGGCTCGCGCACTCCTCCACTGTAGTACCCGCTCCTCGCATGCTGCCCTTCCTGACGGACCAACTGAGGCCCGCCCTGGCCATAAAGCTGCCGCCGTTCACACACCACAACCCGTCATCATGGCTCTACAGGGTCGAGGGGCAGTTCAGGTTGGCAGGCCTGACCGATGAAGTGCTGCAGGCAGACATTGTAATTAACGCCTTCCCGGCGGAGGTTTACAGGAAGATCGCCCTGTGGGTGTCTGCCGCAAGTCCTGCCACCTACCAGAAGCTGAAGGCCTCTCTCGTCGAGACCTGTTCCCTGCCGATCTCCGAGAGAGCTGCCTGCGCCCTCGCTAACAACCCCCGGCACAACCAGAACCTCCTGGAGATGTGGAATGTCACCCAGGACCTTCTCATCCTACCCGGGATGGAGTGGCAGGCACATAGAGATAAGCCTGTCGAGGGAGATCTTCCTCCGTCAGCTCCTCCCGGAGGTTCAGACCCAAATCTTGGAGCCTTACACCCTGCCCCTCGAGGACCTGATTAAAACGGCACAGCAGCTGACTGACTTCACGATGGCAGCGAAGCGGACATCCACGCCCGCACACCACATCAACTCCCTCCAGCCAGAGGAAACTGCAGAAGAGGAGATAAACGCCGTCGTCAGGAGGCGGCCAACCCATCACCAGAAGAGGCAATTGCCAGGGCCTTGCTACTACCACCGGCGGTACAGCAAGGACACTCGGAACTGTGAGCCCCCCTGCCCTTTCGCCCATCCAAAAAACGGGGGCGGCGGCCGCCAACAGCACAGGCCGCCATGGCAGCAGAAGCACCCAGGAGCCCTGCACCAGTAGGTTTCTACGTCCACGACACCATCTCTGGCAGGATGATGCTGATCGACACTGGAACCATGCGCTCAGTGTTCCCGCCGTCCAGAGAGGACCACAAACGCCCGTCGGACCCAGCTGCCTCCCTGACGGCCGCCAACGGGTCCCCAATCCTCTCCTATGGCACCAAGCTCCTGTCGGTCTCCATCCTAGGCCGGAGGTACAAGTGGAGCTTCATCATCACGGACGTGAGGACCCCCACTCCTGGGTGCGGACTTTGTGGCCAACTTTGGACTGGCTGTCGACATCGGTCGCAAACGCCTGCTGGACACAGAGTCCTTCCTGTCCCTTCCCCTGGCGACGGGCCCCAGCACGCCCACAGTCTGTTCCGTCGCTCCACACCGGTACGCCTCACTTCTGAAGGAATTCCCCAAGTATTCAAGCCCGAACTGTGTCAGGTGCCCGTGGCCCCTGCCAAACATGGAGTTTACCACCACATCAAAACAAAGGGCCCCCAACGCATGCAAAGTTCTGGAGGCTTCCCCCTCGGCATCTTCAGGAGGTCAAGGACACTTTCGCCGAGATGGAGCATATGGGCATATGTAGAAAGGCCTCCAGCCAATGGGCCTCCCCCCTCCACATGGTGCAGAAACCATGGAAGAAGCCACCGCCAGTGTGTGCGCCGAGGCCCTCCTCTCCAGCTGGATCAGCTGGTTCGGTGTCCCGGGCCGTATAACAATGGACAGGGGCCCAGCCTTCCTGCCCGAGCTGTGGACCGCCCTGGCATGCCTGCTGGGGACCACTCACCACAGCACCACCGCCTACAACCCTGCGGCCAACAGATTGGTGGAAAGGTTCCACAGGTCCCGGAAGGCGTCCCTCATGGCCCGCTGCACTGCTGAGAATTGGAAGTACCAGCTGCCCTGGGTCCTCCTCGGGCTGAGGACCGCCCCCAGAACCAACGGCAACCCGTCCGCATTAGAAAAAGTCTACGGGGAGTCTCTCATAGTCCTGGGCGAACTCATCACGGGGGATGGCCACAACCTGACGGTCCAGAGGCTCCATGACACAGTCGGAAAGTTCGCCCCCCGCCAGCGGACGTATACCGACAGGACTACCCCCTTCATGCCTCCCGGTCTGTCCTCCACCACCCACATCTTTGTCAGGAACGATGCTGTCCGCCCGCCCTTAACCAGGCCCTACAGGGGGCCCTTCATCGTGCTGGAGAGAAACGAAAAAGCATTCCGGCTGGCCATCCACGGGAAGAACGACTGGGTGTCGATAGACTGCCTCAAGCCCGCACTGTTGGAGGAGGACATCAGCGACATGCCTCAACGCCCTCCGCAGGAGACGCCACCCCGCAGCCCACCCCGCCCACAAGAAAGTCGCATGGCTGCCCCTGTAAGGCCCCAGACCCAGGCAGCGCTGCAGCCAACCACCCCTGCACGCAATGCACCCCGCAGCTGACATCTCGGAGCCGCAGCCCTCTCCAGCGCCCCAGCAGATACTTGCTTTAATCAGAAGTTACCTACGTCTTGGGGGAGGGGGGTATTGTAAAGTCCCCGCTCAACGGGTTTTCTTTAGTGAACCTCCTGTTTTCTACGGTGCCTTTTTCTCCTGACCTTAGGTCGGGGTACCTAGCCATGTTTATTTATGTAAATGTGCATTTATTACTTACTCATTTGTGCCCTTTTATATTGTACATGTGTCAGAGCATTGTTGTCTAATCTGTTAATTTTACTTGTCACGTTATCTTTATTTACCTGTCCTGTTTCACATTGAGAACAATTGACCTTGGGTCACCTGTATGTCTTTGTACTGACGTCCACATGCCACTTTATAAGCGACCTGCTCCCTTAATAAATTAGCAGTCAATGTCTACCTGCTCTCTCTTTTGCACCCTCTCACAGGCTTTTGCTACTGAATCATGCCTCTTTTTGTACTGGTTCCGTGCAAGCGCCGGACATTCGCTTGCTATGTTGTTTATGGTCTTGTCTTTCATATTGCACTTTCTGCATATGGGTGAGATGTTATTTCCATCTATTGTTCTTTGGACATATCCGGTCATTAGGGCCTGATCTTGTGCCGCTGTTAGCATTCCTTCAGTTTCCTTCTTGAATTCTCCCCCTCTGTAGCCACTGCCATGTTTCATCGCTGGCCAGTTCTTTTGTCTGTCTCATATACTGTCTTGTGTATTGGTTTGTTGTGCCATTCCTCTGTTCTGTTTTTCATTCTCCTGTCTCTGTATATTTCTGGGTCTTCGTCTACTTTTATCAGTCCTTCCCATGCACTCCTTAGCCACTCGTCTTCATTGTTTTTCAGATATTGCCCCAGTGCTCTGCTCTCGATGTTGACACTGTCCTCTATGCTTAGTAGCCCCCTCCCACCTTCCTTTCGTGTTATGTATAGTCTGTCTGCAATTGCTCTTGGGTGTAGTGCTTTGTGTATTGTCATGTGTTTTCTAGCCTTCTGAACTGTGCTGTGGAGAACAGCCTTCGTCCACTCCACTACTCATGCGCTGTATCTGATTACTGGTACTGCCCACGTGTTTATGGCTTTCGTCATGTTTCCGGCATTGAGTTTTTACTTGAGTATTGCCGTAAGTCTCTGCATATATTCCTTCCTGATCGTGTCCTTCATCTCTTGGTGTTTTATATCCTCTCCTTCTATTATTCCCAGGTATTTGTATCCTGTCCCATCTATGTGTCTGATGCTATTCCCATCTGGTAGCTTTATCCCTTCAGTCCTTGTTACTTTGCCTTTTTGTATGTTGATCAAGACACATTTTTCTATTCCAAACTCCATCCTGATGTCCCCAGATACAATACTTACAGTCGGGATTAGGGTATCACTTCCTTGGTGCTCTTACCAGACAGCTTGATGTCATCCATGAACATCAGATGGTTAGTTGCCTCCTTTCTTGAGTTGGTACCCAGCATCCATCTTCTGCGGTACTTTTGTCATGGGAATCATGGCTACTACGAAGAGTAGTGGGGACAGCGAGTCCCCTTGAAAGATCCCTCTCCTGATGTTAACCTCTGCCAGTCTTATCCCAGAGCTTGTAAGTACTGTATTCCAGGTGCACATTGTATTTTTAAGGAAGCTGATGGTGTTTTCCTCTGCCCCATATATTTTCAGGCATTCTATTAGCCATGTGTGCAGTATGATGTTGAAGGCTTTCTTGTAGTCAATCCATGCCATGCTTAGGTTGGTTCTCCTTCTCTTACTATTGCCTTTCTGTTGGTGGGGGATGGTGATTGTATCCTCTAGGTACTTGTATAGCCTTTCATTGATGATACCTGTTAGTAACTTCCACATTATTGGTAGGCAGGTGATAGGCCTGTAGTTACTTGCTACATTTCTCCTGTTCTTGTCTTTCTGTTCTAAGGATGTTCTCCCCGTGGTCATCCATTTGGGAGCATGGTGGTTTGTGATACAATGCTGGAGTTGTTCATCTACTCGTGGGTGTAGGGCCTTGAAGTTTTTGAGCTAGTATCCATGGACTTCATCGGGACCTGGGGCTTTCCAGTTGGGCATTTTCTTTAGTTGATGCCTGACTGTGTCTGTTGTGATCTCAGTGAATCTTTGTTTTATTCTCCCCATTTCTTCTGCCTTGATTTCCTGGAGCCATGTTGCATGTTTGTTGTGTGATACCAGATTGCTCCATATGTTTTCCCAGAGTCTCTTACTTGGTTCAGCTTCAGGAATTTCCTGGTGGTTGTCTTCCCCTCTTAATTGGCTGTATAGTCTTTTCTGGTTGGTTCCGAAGAGTTTGTTCTGTTGGTATCCTTTATTCCTGTTCATGTACCATTGGATCTTATGTGCTTTGGCTTTAAGCCTCTGTTTTATATCTTCTATTGTGTTGTATAGTCCCTTCTCCTGTACTTTGTTATTATTATTATTATTATTATTATTATTATTATTATTAGGGAGGAGACCTTTTCTAAGGCAGTTGCATTAAAAATTATAGCTGTTTCCACGGCATTTAATTTATACAGTCTTCTCTATTCTTTGTATTATCCTTTTTTCATCAGCCTGCAGCTGGTAAATCAGGTTTCCCAAGGAAGAGCAACAGTGCTTTCAACGTGGTATGGCCATTGGTAGGTTTCCCAAGGACATACAAAGATTTATGTTTTCTTAGGTTTATTTCCTCTGATGTTTCAAATGCGCTCTGGCGTTTATTTTCAGAGAATGATTGAAATGGCATGCAGGTTACAAGGGTATACATAGCAAGCGGGGGTGGGGTGGTGGATGTGCAGTTGCCAGATCAGTTATCCAGCTGTGTTTTGGTTGGTCACAGGTTGGTGATGAAGTCAGTCCCGGAGGCGTTGAGACCTTCTGGGCCTAATCGCTATTGGAATTTGTGAATGGCTGTTATCCGGGATTATAAGTCTTTCAGGTGATCTGCCTTCTGTGTCCGGTGCTGGCTCTCTTTCTCTTTCCATCACACCTCCTCTCTCTCTCTCTCTCTCTCTCTCTCTCTCTCCCTCTCTCGTCGATGTCCGGCGTCGGCTGGTTTCTTAAATTTCTCCATATGATGGTAGGCCAGGCAATGGACCGCCGACGCCTACGGCTTCTCGAAGCACTACATATTTTAGAGAGAAAAGCCGAACATCAAGACAGTGAAGGAAACCGAATTTCTCCCTACCATCATACAGAGAAATTTAAGAAACCAGCCGACGCCGGACACCGACGAGAGAGAGAGAGAGAGAGAGAGAGAGAGAGAGAGAGAGAGAGAGAGAGAGAGAGAGAGAGAGAGAGAGAGAAGGTTTGATAGAAAGAGAAGAAGAAAGAGAAAGAGCCAGCACCGGACACAGAAGGCAGATTACCTGAAAGACTTATAATCCCGGATAACAGCCACTCCCAAATTCCAACAGTGATTAGGCCCAGAAGGTCTCAACGCCTCCGGGACTGACTTCGTCACCAACCCGTGACCAACCAAATCGCAGATGAATAACCGACCTGGCAACTGTACATCCACTGCCCCACCGCAGCTGACTATATATACCCTTGTAACCTGCATGCCATTTCATTCACTCTTCGAAAATAAACGCCAGAGCGCATTTTGAAATGTCAGAGGAAATAAACCTAAGAAAACAGAAATCTTTGTATGTCCTTGGAAAACCTGATTTACCAGCTACAGGCTGATGAAAAAAAGATAATACGAAAAATATAGAAGACTGTATAAATTAAACGCCGTGGAAACAGCTATTATTATTATTATTATTATTATTATTATTATTATTATTATTATTATTATTATTATTATTATTATTATTATACGTAGAATGCAGTACTTAGGAAATTAACACCAGAGGGTGTGTATCGAAACTATTGTGAATAAAATGATGGTCATCATAGCAAGACTATTTTATTGCTCAAAATGTTACAAATTTCTACCGTATAATTCCAAAGAATGTAAGAGATGTCGTTTCCATTCCTCCTCAGGCGCTTTTGCCTCTGCTGAAGGAGGCGGCGAATGTTGGAGGTCAGATGAGTGTTTCTAGGGCCGCCGTTGTTAACATGTCTTCCATACTCGCTTCCATGGGAGGTTTCACCGGTAACCCCGATATTTATGGCTATCGGGCTAGCAAGGTTAGTACCTGATCCATATTTAAAGATTACTGCTGTAATTTTCAAGCCTTTCGCTCGATGTTAGCTATGCACTACGCTTGATAAAGGAATCTTACATTAACTGTTATTGTTTTCAAGGAATCTAAGCAACTCTCTAGGGATGAAGTTGCTATCCTCATGCTGTATTCTTGACCTCAGCTAAGGCTGGTACCCTTTCACAGCTGGATCGACTAGCGGGAGGTGATGCTGGGATTGATCCACAGACCTTGCAAATGACAATTCAGTGCTCTACCACTGAGCTACAATTTCTATACTTCCACATATATAAATTATATATAATTTATACATATATATATATATATATATATATATATATATATATATATATATATATATATAAAAAAGCATATATATTATATATAGATATAATATATATAATGTATATATATATATATATATATATATATATATATATATATATATAATATATATATATATATATATATATATATATATATATATATATATATATATATATATATATATATATATATATATATATATATATATATATATATATATATATATATATATATATATATATATATATATATATATATATATATATATATATATATATATATATATATATATATATATATATATATATATATATATATATATATATATATATATATATAACAAGGAGACAGTCGGTCATCTGTAGGTGGTATTTATTTGCCGACGTGTTTTGTAACACATTGTTACATCATCAAGGCTAAAAAAAAGAACATTTACAAATTAAGATACATGGAATAAAACTAACAACTTCAAGAGTCTCAACATGCTGTATAAATATACATTAAAACAAGACAATTCATAAAAAGCACCTGCTAGACTAACAGGTTGAGGACTGAATGACTAAAAGGGAAAAGGAAAGCAGCAAAGAAAACTGGCTCAAGCCAGATACAACTGAACAGAGGTGGTGTGTGAGTTCAACTTAGGAACTAGCTGTTTTATGAATAACGATTCTAAAATTAGCAGTTCGTGTGGATGACTTGTAATATTTACTGAAAGATGTTTTACAGTGATTACTGAAAGATGTTTTACAGTGATTTTGTACACTATTCCAGTAGACTCTGTATGAAATTGACCATAATTATTGAATGTTTATGTAATTAGTACCGCAATACACCACCAGGGTGGCGCTGTGGTTTGTTTATATCTGCCACAAGCTGCCGAGTTCCAACGTAATTTAGGAAATTTGTCTTCATTTTATGATAACAGACATACAGTAATTCGGCTTATAAATACTGTATTATTAATTTAATGTGATAATCTGGCTTGTTTTTCAACAGCAGCAGCATGTGTGGGCTTTAAATGCTTTTAAATAAGCATGGGAAGAACGCCACCAACAACGCCAACTAGTGGCAGCTGCCCGAAACTCTTTTTTCTACAAACATCATATGATTCATCGGGTCGGATTCCGGTTTGTTGTTTGAGCTCCGACGCAAAATTTACTCAACATTTTGTGTTGAAATCCGATTATGTCGAGTTCTAGTACAGTTGAGGACCGGGGTTCTACTGTGTGTGTGTGTATATATATATAAAGATAAAATCCACGAAGGAAATGGAAACACTGGAGTGCTGTGAGGCCTTTCGACACTAGTCCTTTACTTAGCAGACTGAAGAAATATAAAAGTATGTTTACAAAGAAAGCTCATATAAATGACAGATGGGGATTATAAAGGAAACATATGTACCTGGAATCCAACACAGTTGAAGAATTAGTAGAACTGCCAAAACAGGATTAAATATTTAAGAGGTTTTTACAAAGGATTAGGATCAACCATTCAAGAGCAGGGACAGAACAATTAAAAGATTATACAGGTTCGTGACTGACCACCTAAAATTTTTTTAGTACAACACAATAATTCTTTTTTTTTTGTAAACAATAATAACTTTTTGCAAGATGAACATTTTAATCTTAGCCTGGTATGTATTATTTGGACCCCTGTATTAAAAAAATGTTCAAGAATGACCTAAAAGATAAAATCACTGACTTAATTACAAGGTAGCTACTTGATATATATTTTCTATATATCTGTATGTTTAATATAATTTTTTTTATTTGAAAAATGTTCATCTTGCAAAAAGTTATTATTGTTTACAAAAAAAAAAAAAGAATTATTGTGTTGTACTAAAAAAAAAATTTTTTTAGGTGGTCAGTCATGAACCTGTATAATCTTTTAATTGTTCTGTCCCTGCTCTTGAACAGTTGATCGTAATCCTTTGTAAAAACCTCTTAAATATTTAATCCTGTTTTGGCAGTTCTACTAATTCTTCAATTGTGTTGGATTCCAGGTACATATGTTTCCTTTATAATCCCCATCTGTCATTTATATGAGCTTTCTTTGTAAACATACTTTTATATTTCTTCAGTCTGCTAAGTAAAGAACTAGTGTCGAAAGGCCTCACAGCACTCCAGTGTTTCCGTTTCCTTCGTGGATTTTATCTTTATTTATATATTCATCACGTTCCATATTTTCGTGATTCAGTGTTACACACACACACACACACACACACACATATATATATATATATATATATATATATATGTATATATATGTGTGTACATACATACATACTGTGCATGGAGATAATAGAAGAGGTAGTATTTAGTAATTTTACACATCTTGGGCATTTGATGAGAATGTAGGACTAAAGGCTGGTGAAATGAGTGAGTAAATGAAGGGAGAGAGGAGGAGAGGAAGATGTAGCAAGCGTTGGATAGATGGAATGGAAGAGGTATTGAGAAAAAAGGGTCTTAATAACCAAGAAATGGGAGAGTGCAGTGAGATGTGTGTAAGAGGTTCGGCATGTTCCTGATGAGATTTCTGTGTAGTATGTGTACGAAGCTTTCTGTATAGAGTTCACCCTTGACTTGGCAGGTAAAGTATTGGTGTTGCTTTGGCTTATGTCATTTTTCTTTGAAGTCATTATATCAAGAAATGGACTTAATGTTGTAGAAATGGCATTATAGTCGGTACAGTTCAGGAAAGTTCCCTCATAAACTATTATTGTTGAAATCCTTGCAATTCTCATAGTATAATACATATTTATCTGAAATTCCCTCAGACATCAAATTTATCAAATCATAAATTAAGAAATGCCTAGAAACCCCAAGAAAAACCCAAGTTAGCTTTGAATTCAGTATCAATGGGAAAAAAGCAGTTTAAGTGGAGTTTTCAGACATTCATATTATTGCTGTAAGCTCTCATGATAGTGTGTTGTATGCAGAGATTAAGGTCTTACCATAATTATTTAATCTGCAAAATATGTGATTTGTCACAGCTTCAGTTTAATGACTTGAATGGGAGAGTTCTTCCTTCATGAACAACTGAACTCTGAATTTGCATTTCAAAATATTTTCATCTGTTGAGAGCAATAGAAAAATAAGCCATAAATGAATGGAGAGAGCAATAGAAGAATGTGCCATAACCGAATGGAGAGAGCAATAGAAGAATGTGCCATAAACGAATAGAGAGAGCAATAGAAGAATGTGCCATAACCAAGTGGGGAGAGTAGTAGAAGAATGTTCCGTAGCTGAATGGAGAGAGCAATAGAAGAATGTGCCATAGCCGAGTGGAGAGAGCAATAGAAGAATGTGCCATAGCCAAATGAAGAGAGCAATAGATGATTGTGCCATAACTGAATGGAGAGAGCAGTAGAAGAATGAGCCATAGCCAAATGGAGGAAGCAATAGAGGAATGTGCCATAGCTAAATGGAAAGAGCAATAGAGAAATGTGCCATAGCCAAAAGGAGAGAGAAACAGAAGAATGTGCCATAACCAAATGAAGAGAGCGCAATAGATGAATATGCATTAACTGAATGGAGAGAGCAGTAGAAGAATGTGCCATAACCAACTGAAGAGAGCAATAGGTGAATATGCCATAACCGAATGGAGAGCAATAGAAGAATGTGCAATAGCCAAGTGGAAAGAGCAATGGAAGAATGTGCCATAACCAAATGAAGAGAACAATAGAAAAATGAGAGGATGAACCTTAGCCGAATATGCCATAGCTGAATGGAAAGAGCAATAAAAGCAGTGGCATAGCAATAGAAGAATGAGTCATAGCCAAATGGAGAGAGCAATAGAAGAATATGCCATAGCTGAATGGAAAGAGCAATAGAAGAATGTGTCATGGCCAAATGGAGAGAGCAGTAGAAGAATGTGACATAGCCAAAAAGAAAGGGCAATAGAAGAATGTGCCATATCTGAATGGAAAAAACAATAGATGAATGTGCCATTACCAAATGGAAAGAGCAATAGAAGAATGTACCATTGCCTAAGAAGAGAGCAATAGATGAATGTGCCATAACCAACTAGAGAGCAATAGAAGAATGTGCCATAACCAAATGGAGAGAGCAGTAGAACATCCCATAACCGTATGGAGAGAGCAATAGATGAATTTGCCATAACCGAATGGAGAGAGCAATAGAAGAATATTCCTCAGGCGAATGGAGAGAGGAATAGAAGAATGTGCCATAGCCATGTGGAAAGAACAATAGAAGAATGTGCAATTGCCGAATGGAGAGGCCAACAGATAAATGTGCCATAGCCGAACAGAAAGAGCAATAGAAGAATGAGCCATTGCTGAATGGAGAGAGCAACAGATGAATACGCCATAAGTGAATGGAGAGAGCAATAGATGAATGTGCCATAACCAAATGGAGAGAGCAATAAAAGAATGTGCCATAACTGAATACAGAAAATAATAGCAGAATGTGCCATAGCCAAATGGAGAGAGCAATAAAAGAAGGACTCATAGCTGAATGGACAGATCAACAAATGAATGTGCCATAACCGAATGGAGAGAGCAATAAAAGAGTGTGCCATAACCTAATGCAGAAAACAATAAAAGAATGTGCCACTGCTGAATGGAGAGAGAAATACAAGGATTTCCCATAGCCAAAATGGAGAGGACAATAGATGAACATGCCATAACCAAATGGAGAGAGCAATAAATGAATGTGCCATAACCAAATGGAGAGAGCCATAAAAGAATGTGCCATAACTGAATGTAGAAAACAATATTAGAATGTGTCATAGCTTAATGCGGAAAGCAATACAAGAATATGCCATAACCAAAATTGAGAGGGCAATAGATGAATGTGCCATAACCGAATGGAGAGAGCAATAAATGTATGTGCCCTAACCGAATGGAAAGAGCAATAAAAGGATGTGCCATAACTGAATGTAGAAAACAATATTAGAATATGGCATAGCTAAATGGAGAGAGCAATAGAAGAATGAGCCATAGCCAAAGGGAGAGAGCAATAGAAACATGTGCCCTAGCCAAATGAAGAGTGCAATAGAATAATGTGCCATAGCCAAAAGGAGAGAGCAATAGAAGAATGTGCCATAACTGAATGGAGAGAGCAATAGATGAAGTACCATAACCGAATGGAGAGAGCAATAGAAGAATGTGCCATTGCCAAATGGAGAGAGTAATATATGATTGTGCCATAACCGAATGGAGAGAGCAATAAAAGAATGTGCCACAACTGAATGTAGAAAACAATATTAGAATGTGCCATAGCTAAATGGAGAAAGCAATACAAGAATATGCCATAGCCAAAATGGAGAGAACAACAGATGAATGTGCCATAACCGAATGGAGAGAGCAATAACAGGATGTGCCATAACTGAATGTAGAAAACAATATTAGAATGTGGCATAGCTAAATGGAGAGAGCAATAGAAGAATGAGCCATAGCCAAAGGGAGAGAGCAATAGAAGCATGTGCCCTAGCCAAATGAAGAGCGCAATAGAATAATGTGCCATAACCAAAAGGAGAGAGCAATAGAAGAATGTGCCATAACTGAATGGAGAGAGCAATAGATGAATGTACCATAACCGAATGTGCCATTGCCAAGTGGAGAGAGTAATAGATGATTGTTCCATAATCAAATGGAGAGCAATAGAATATGCCATAACCAAATGCAGAGCAATAGAAGAATGTTCCATAGCCAAATGGAGAGAGCAATAGAAGAATGTGCCATAGCTGAGTGTAAAGAGCAATGGAAGAATGTGCCATTGCCAAATGGAGAGAGCAACATATAAATGTGCCACTGCCGAATGGAGACAGCAATGGATGAATGTGCTATAAACGAATGGAGAAAGCAATAGATGAATGTGCCACAACTGAATGGAGAGAGCAGTAAAAGAATGTGCCATAACCAAATACCAGAAAACAGTAGAAGAATGTGCTATATCCAAATGGAGACAGCAATCGATGAATGTGCCATTATCGAATTGAGAGAGCAGCAGAAGAATGTGCCATTGCCTAATGAAGAGAGAGCAATAGATGAATGTGCTATAACTGAATGGAGAGCGATAGAAGAATGTGCCATAACCAAATAGAGAGAGCAATAGAATATGCCATAACTGAATGGAGAGAGCAATAGATGAATGTGCCATAGCCGAATGGAGAGAGCAATAGATGAATGTGCCAGAACCAAATGGAGAGAGCAACACAAGAATGTGCCATTGCTGAATGGAGAGAGCAATAGATGAATGTGCCATAATCGAATGGAGAGCAATAGAAGAATGTGACATAACCAAATGGAGAGAGCAGTAAAATATGCCGTAACCAAATGGAGAGACCAATAGAAGAATGTGACATAACTGAATGGAGAGAGCAATAGGTGAATGTGCCATAACTGAATAGAGAGAGCAATAGATGAATGTGCCATAAATGAATGGAGAGAGCAATAGATGAATGTGCCATAACTGAATGGAGAGAGCAGTAGATGAATGTGGCATTACTCTGAATGGAGAGAGCAATTGATGAATGTAACTTAGCCAAATGGAAAGAGCAATAGAAGACTGTGCCATAACCAAATGGAGACAACTTAGTTCAAAACTGAACTGTTTCTTTTCTTGTTAATTAAGCTATATGATATCCTACTGATAGTTGCTGAATGAGAAAGCATGTATTCCTAGAGCAGTCACTTTCATTACCACAAAATGTGATGGACATTTATAGAATTTTAGTTACCAGTTTTGTAATAATGACAGATATTCCCATTAAAAACTTTCTGAATCTTTGTTACTAGAGGACTTTGGTGTTTTCCATTTAGTCACATGTATAAAGAGGTCATATCTCAACATGACACCACTGTCAGGTGCAGTGGGATTTGAACTGGCCTGTTGAATTACTTTTGTTACTTGAATGGAATGGAACATAAAATTTAGACCAAAGGCCAAGCACTGTGACCTATGAGGTCATTCAGCACTGAAAGGGAAATTGAGAGGAAAAGGTTTTTAAAGGTGTAACAGGAGGAAAAGCTCACAGTTGCACTTTGAAACAATATTGTTAGAAGGAGGTGGAAAGTAAGATGGAAGAAAGAGAATATGAACAGAGGTATAGTACAAGAAATGACAGGTTGCAGCTAGGGTCCAAAGGGACACTATAAAGAACCTTAAGCAATGCCTACAGCGCATGGCATTAGGTGCACTGATTGCACTGCCCACTTCCGGGTACGTTTGTTATTAAATATGTTTCGTGAAATGTTATATGTTTGTACTAAATTGTACTGATTTCATTTCAGGCCGCACTCAACATGATTACTAAAGCCTTGGCTGAGGACTTTGGCAAAGAGGGGATATTTTTCGTTGCCTTGCATCCAGGTTGGGTTCAGACTGACATGGGGACATCAGCAGCTATGATTAGTGCGGAAGAAAGTGTGGTCTCAATGTTTCAAGTGCTACCAACTTTAACAGAAAGGCACAATGGTTTATTGGTTTCTTACACAGGAGATATTCTTCCTTGGTGATTTTCCAAGTACTGTACTGTATAATGTAATTTTCCAAGTACTGTATAATGTATGTTCAAAAAGAATTAAGAATCACATTAAGTTGCCGTAAGCATGGAATTTTTAAGAACCTTTTACTGCATCTGCACTACAGGTATGTGCAATTAAATATTGACTTTTTTTTATATTTTTATATTTTCTTATAACTGAAGAATGAATTAACAATTATAATTCATTTGATAAGAAAAATCACATATAAACGGTCTTTATATTTAACTTAATTATTTTCCATAAATATCCAGGGGATATGAATCTGTTGATTTATTGTACTAGAGGCAAGTTCATTATTATGAGACATTAATGAAATATAAATGCAATAGTGATTTTAAAAATTTGGCTATTTAGCTTATCCTTTTATATTTCAGTGAGCTTCCAAAATAAAACAGTTGGGTTGTCTAGTTTTGCATGTCGAGACTCAAAATTACTCATTATACAATACCCGTTGATTCAGCTACATTGGGCTAGTATGGTTGAAGTCAGTGGCTGTAAAGGAAAATTCAGCTTTTGATCTTACCTTGGCAAAACTAGTTAATGTTTGCATCGATTTTTGATGCTTCAGATACATACTAGTGGTAAAATCAGGTTTAGAATTTAAACTTCCAATGGCTAAGAAATAGGGCCTTACAGTCCTTAGAATGGCTGGAAGATAACCTGTGAAGTGCTGAAAAGTGGATTCATATCTTTGATACAGAAGACGGTTGACAAACTTTGTAAGAGAGTTGGGTTGGCAGCTGCATGTTGCAAAGTTTGAAGAAGTCTGACTTCCTGAGCTCTCTTAGAGGTAGGTCCGAAAGGAATCTTGTCATCTGAAGATGGTATCTTAAAGACAATGATAAGTCAGTGATAAAGAAAAATGATAAAATTCAGTCATACATCTTAGATATGGTAAAATGGTAAAAGCGGGTTATGATGAAGTGGTCTAGACAGAGGATGTTCCGTGGCATTCTTTGCTAAATTTGGGATCATGTTACGCAATGGGAGAGAAAACATGCTTCTTTACTTGCCTAGCCTAAGGTGCAGAGCTTGACATGAGAATTTCACCTCACTTGATGTCAGGTACTCAAAATCTAAGTGTGAGTAGACATGCTATCCAACCTTAACCTCCTCCCTGTTCAGAAAATAATAAAAAAATGTATCAAGCACAGTTCAGTAATGAAAGCTCAGTTATGACAGAAAAATGAAGAAAAGAGAAAGTAAAATGTGAGAAAACCTTAATTTGAATACGACACAACTCAAGCCCACGGGGGCTTGAGTTGTGTCATATTCAAATGGAAATACTGTTATTACCAGATTTTCAAAAAAGTTAGATCTAAATAAAGTTTTAAGTACTTCAACAAAAACATTTGTTGGAACAATAGAAAGATCAGAGTGATCACATCAGTGTCTGAAATGAGATGAATCAATGGACACTCCCACATAGAAAGATGATAAAAGCAAGGCATATAGGTACAAAAAAGGTACTGAAGTAAACTCCTGTAAAAATTGTGCTGTCAGTTTTTAAGAACTCAGTGAATACTGGGGAAGGTGCAAGATTAAACATGAATATAATAAGAGGATGAAAAACACCGGAATTATTAAGACATGGCTGAAAGATGGGAACCAAAAGCAGACTAGCACACACTGTTAAAGATATTTCGGCAAAGGACCAGATTTTCAACAGGAAACACTTTCAGGATACAAATATTTCCTCTCATCATGAGAAACACCTTCCTTCTCAGTATATTAGTTACTGTACAGCCATTCCTAGCAAGGATGAAGGAAGAATGGAGTGGCAGTAAGATAAATTGTGAATGACAAGTGTGCTCTCTTAACAAAGAGGCCAAAAGGTACATTCAGGATACTATTTAGCCTCGAAGAGATAAATAAACTTTTTCTTTTATATGAGAAATCAACAACAATTGGCACTTTTACAAACCTTCCATCCGCAAAGAACCTCATCTCTGTATTTGTTTCTAAAGCAGATCCAATACAGTATCCTGAAACAAAAGAAAAATCTTAATTTGTTGTGCTTTAAAGGTGTCCATTAAAGTAGGCAGTTGCCATCTTAACGCACCATTACTATCTTAAACATTCAAAAATATTTGGGTTTTACTTTAATTAAACAGAAATAGTACTTAATGACCATTATAAAATTTCTTTACCAATTAACATAACTTGATTTAACTACGTTTACTGAACTAAAAAAAAAAGTAAAAATGTAGAGAATTAGCTTCCGCGAGTATAACTTATTTTGTGAAAAAAATCTTATGTTTATAAATTACTGCTGCCATATTGGTATAAATTTTAAACATTATATTCATCCTTTAAGGACTTGACCATGGGTGAAATTTGACGGAAAACATATTTGTTAGAGAAACTGCACACTAACGGTTAATACCTAATACACAGAGGACAACACATCCACCTCATTCATCTGAATATTAATCCTTTCTGAACCACTTTCATACAGATAAATTCAATCATTAAGAAAACCAAGTTCCCCTTATTTCATTTAATTTTCTTTATAACTTACTCTGTTCTGTGTCATTAAACATATAAAGTGGATAATCAGCTACATTAGCATCCTGAATTCCTTTCACTTCTCACTTGAAGTTAATTTAATTTGTTTACAAGAAAACATTTGAAATCCTGTCTTAACTATGTAACTCAGGCATTTATTATGAAATGAATTTTATTCTTTTTACGAAATGACTAAAATTTATGGCTAAAAGTTAATGAACTAATACTGCAGTGATGTATTCTAGATTTTGTAACAGCATTATTGTTGATGACCACAATGCACCATTCATCTTCTTTAAATACAAAATTCACGAGCAGAGACTTTAACCTGTGATGTTATGGTCATAATTAGCTATGAATCGTACACGATGAATGATATACATCCATATTGCCACTGTCTCACCGCTTTGAGGTCATGACCATCGAGACAGGAGGGACGTCAATACTAAGAAAATGAAGTCTGCCAAAGCTTCACCTTTTCCAATTACTGTCACGGAACCCCAAACCATGAGGTAAGAAAGGGAACTCCTGAAATTAACATTGATTTGGGCTGCCACACCCATAACAATGAGACCCCAGGTTTCTTGAAAAGTCACAGAGAGGACATTTAGAAGTTGGAAGTAAAGTAACAGGCTACTTATGCTTGTAGAGCCATTTCCATTGTTAGTAACTTTGATTTAGTTAAAAGTCTTCAGCTATCCGTGGCAGCTAGCCCAAAGTATCTGAAAGCCCCCTCTCTTCCTCACCCATAAACCTTACAAATAAAAACAGCACACTAAAATTTGAACTGTTACAAAATCTAGATGAGCATCTATAACTTTACTGATACTAACAAATTTGAACTATTGCACTGACTTCCCAAACATTGCTTCAAAAAGTAGTCTCAAACCAGCACTGCATAGCCACTAACATTATACATACAATAAAATATTGTATGTGCACAAACATTTCAAGTAAATCTCTCAAGGATTTGCTGCAAAAAACTAATTAAGAAAATAATCAGTTTTGACTATCTGCCAACTATTTAACCTCAAGAGATTAAATAAACTTTTTGACTAACTGCAAACTATTCAGCCTCGAGAGATTAAATAAATTTTTTGATTATCTGCAAACTATTTAGCCTCAAGGGATTAAATAAACTTTTTGACTAACTGCAAACTATTTAGCCCAGAGAGATTAAATAAACATTTTGAATCTTTACAAACTATTTAGCCTTGAGAGGTTAAATAAACTTTCAGACTGTCTACAAACTATTAAGCATCCAGAGCTTAAACTTTGACTATGCAAACTATTAGCCTTGAGAGATTAAATAAACTTTTGGACTATCTGCAAACTATTAGCCTTGAGAGATTAAATAAACTTTTTGACGATCTGCACAATATTTAGTCTTGAAAGATTAAATAAAATTTTTGACTATATGCAAACCATTTAGCCTCGAAGAGATGAAATAAACTTTTGTTCTTTTATAAGAGAAATCAATAACAATTGGCACTTTTACAAACCTTCCATTTGCAAAGAACTTCATCTCTGTATTTGTTTCTTCTTGATCAGCAAGGCAGATCCAATACAGTATCCTGAAACAAAAGAATAATCTTAATTTGTTGTGCTCTCCATGTGTCTAGTAAAGTAAGCATTTGCCATCGTAACACACCATTACTGTCTTAAATATTCAAAAATATTTGGGTTTTATTTTAATTAAATAGAAATAGTACTTAATATCAATTATAAAAATCTTTACCAATCAACAAAATTGATTTAACTAAGTTCATTGAACTATAAAAAATTAACACTAGAGAGTTAGCTTTCAGAAATATACCTTACTTTGTAAAAATAGCTTATATTTATAATTTACTACTGCCATACTGGCATAAATTTTAAACATTATACAGGTATTCATTATTTAAGGACTTGACCATGGGTGGAGTTTGACTGAAAACAAATATGTGTTGGAGAAACTGCCCACTAACGGTTAATACCTAATTCACGGAGGACGACACATCCCCCTAATTCATTTGAATATTAATCCTTTCTGAACCACTTTCATACAGAGAAAATCAATCTTTAAGACAACCAAGTTCCCCTTTTGCATTAAATTTTCTTATAACCTACTCTATTCTGTCATTAAATATATAAAGTGGATTATCAGCCACATTAGCATCCTGAAATCCTTTCACTTCCCAATTGATTTTTCTTTAATTTCTTTTATATGAAAACATTTGAAATCTGTCTCATTTAAGTAACTCAGGCACTTATGGAGTGAATTTCATTCTTTTTACGAAATGATTAAAATTTATGGCTAAAAGTTAATAAACTAATACTGTAGTGATGTATTCTAGATTTTGTAACAGCATTATTGTTGATGACCACAATGCACCATTCTTCTTCTTTAAATACAAAATTCACGAGTAGAGACTTTAATCTGTGATGTTATGGTCATAATTAGCTATGAACCGTACATGATGAATGATATACATCCATCATGGAAGAACCACGTTACCACTGTCTCAACACGTTGAGGTCACGACCATCGGGACAGGGGGACGTGGGGAAGGGACATTTAGCCGTGGCCATTTTGCTGTGGCCATTTCGCCGTGGCCATTTAGCCACATTCCATTTTACCGTGGGCTATTTTTGCCGTAGACCAATCTCGCCGCATAAATACATATTTTGCAAAAAGTAGAACTGTTGCATGGGTTATTTCAACTAATTTGATAAAGATAAAATATATTTATATATAAATAACTTAAAACTACCCAAGTGTACAAAATACAATTTTGTTCATTATTATTGTGAATACCAAATTAGTTGAAACAACCATATGTAGTAATTTTAAGTTATTTTAACTTCTTTTTTAAGTTTACATTGTTTTTGGTATTTCGAAGTTACATAAATACCAAATTAGTTGAAACAACCATATGTAGTATAGTTTGAAGTTATTTACATTTCTTTTTCTAGTTTACATTGTTTTTAGTTTTTTGAAAAAGTGATGTACAGTTCTTTCTTAACTTTACAAAGAGCAACACCTAAATAGAAAAAAACTCTTAGCCCATAGAGATGCAGTCATCGATATTGTCGACACGAGGGAAAGAAAAGTATGCACACGACGGCTATATTTATGTGTTCGATGGATACACTGCTGATAAGATGAGAACATTTTGGAGATGTGAGAAAAGAAAGCTCTGCAAAGCCCGGATACATGTGGAAAATAGTGAAGTGGTAAAACAAATTAACGAGCACATGCATGCAGCTTCTGCATCTAAAGCTGAAAGAGATATAGTTGTAACAAAGATAAAAGTGCAAGCTGCTGAAACTGCAGAGAGTACTTCTCAAGTAATAAATGAGTGCCTTGTAAATTTGCCTGAAGCTTGTCAAGGAGCGATACCTAACACCCGAGCGCTGAAGAAAATTGTGGGTAGGAAGCAGAAAGAAATTGCCGATTTCCCAGGAAATCCAAGCAATTTAGAAGAACTTGTAATACCTGACCGCTTTAAAACTTATCATGTAACTGATAGTATCAAAGAGCAGTTTTTATTAGCTGATAGCTGTGATGCGTCATGTAGAATTTTAATATTTGGAAGAAAAAGAAATTGCGATTTCCTCAGTCATACAAAAAAGTTATTTGTAGATGGTACTTTTAAAATTTGCCCGCCTTTATTTTCACAAGTATATGTCATTTTGGGGGAAATTCATGGAGGTGTACTCCCACTCATGTACGTTTTACTGCCAAACAAATTACACACAACCTATGATAAATTATTTGAAATGATCCTGGAATTACAGCCTGAATGCCGCCCAGAAAAGGTCAACTGTGACTTCGAACTCGCTAATTTCCAAAGTTTAAGGGAGCACTTTCCCTTCACTGCAATTCATGGATGTTTTTTTCACCTGGCTCAAAATATGAGAAAACATGTTGCTAATTTGAGACACATACGAAGGTACAATAATGACTCGGACTTTTCTTTGAAAGCTAAAATGATAATTGCTCTCGCTTTTATTCCTATTAGTGAAATTGATGATGCAATTGAACATTTATCTGATGTGCTTCCCGACGAATTGCAACCCCTCCTGGACTGGTTCGAGGACACCTACGTAGGTAGAAGATTACGAAGAGGAAGTGGTAGACGACAGCCACTTTTTCCAATTGAAATGTGGAATTTACATGACAGAGTTTTAAACTGTGATGAAAGAACAAATAATCTCGCCAAAGCTGCTCACAGGAGGTTGCAGTGCGAACTAGGAGTAGAGCATCCAGTAATCTGGAAATTTATAGACTGTTTAAGAAAAGTTCAGAGAGAGAGGGACTTGCACTACGAGCAACTCGTAGCAGGGCATAGCAATGCACCGAAATTAAAAAAATACAGGGATGCTGATGCTCGAATATTAACAATCGTGAGAAGATTCAGTGAGACAGATTGTGTGGAGTATTTAAGGGGCATTGCTCATAATTTTGAATAAAAGTAAAATTTTTTTTTGTTTTTTTACAATGTTTGTATTTGTTTTATCTGTACAAAAATAAAATGTTCATTTGTGTTTTTAATTTTTATAAAGGGGCATTGCTCATAGTTTTGAATAAAAGTAAAATTTCTTTTTGGTTCTTTTCACTGTTTTTGTATTTTTTTTATCACGTACTGAAATAAAATGTTCATTTGTGTTTTTAATTTTTATAAAGTATTGATGATAACAATTATACACATTTTATACAATAAATGCTAATATTTGCTTGTTGAGACGGAAATAAAACTACAAATATTTTTTTTTACTTAATTCCTCCTTATAATTAGGATCATATATTCTTTTCTCAAATTAGTTGAAAGAACGCATGCTACAGTTCTACTTTCTGCAAAATATGTATTTATGCGGCGAGATTGGTCTACGGCAAAAATAACCCACGGTAAAATGGAATGTGGCTAAATGGCCACGGCAAAATGGCCACGGCTAAATGTCCTACACCCGGGGGACGTCAATACTAGGAAAAATGAAGCCTGCCAAAGCTTCACCTTTGCCTAATACTGTCACAGAACCCCAAACCTTGAGTTAAGTCCCTTTCTGTCTCAAGGAAAGGGAACGCCTGAAATTAACACTGGTGTAGGCTGCCACACCCATAACAATGGAACCCCAGGTTTCTTTACTTGAAAAGTCACAGACAGGACATTTAGAAGTTGGAAGTAAAGTAAGCGGCGACTTATGCTTGTAGAGCCATTTCCATTGTTAGTAACTCTGATTTGGTTAAAGTCTTCAGTTAGCCCAAAGTATCTGAAAACCCCTCTCTTCCTCACCCATTAAGCATGCAAATAAAAACAGCACACTAAAATTTCAACTGTTACAAAATCTAGATATCCATCTATAATTCAATTGATGCTAACAAATTAGAACTATTGCACTCACTTCCCAAACACTGCTTCAAAAAGTAGTCTCAAACCAGCACCTTATAGCCACTAACACTACACATACAACAAAATATTGTATGTACACAAACATTTCATCTACACCTACCATAAACCCTCAAGTTTAGTTCAATTCCAGGATTTGCTGCAAAAAACTAATTAAGAAAATAATCAGTTTTGGCCATCTGCAAACTGTGTAGCCTCGAGAGATTAAATAAACTTTTTGACTACCGTAAAATATTTAGCCTAGAGAGACTAATTAAACCTTTATTCTTTACAAACTATTTAGCCTCCAGAGATTAAATAAACTTTGACTATCTGCAAACTATTAGCCTTGAGAGATTAAATAAACTTTTTGACAATCTGTAAATTACTTAGTCTCAAGAGATTAAATACTGCACTGTAAACTTTTTGACCATCTGGAAACCATTTAGCCTCGAAGAGATGAAATAAACTTCTTTCTTCTTTAAGAGAAATCAGTAACAATTGGCACTTTTACAAACCTTCCATCTGCAAAGAACCTCATCTCTGTATTTGTTTCTTCTTGATCAGCAAAGCAGATCCAATACAGTATCCTGAAACAAAAGAAAAATCTTAATTTGTTGTGCTCTCCAGGTGTCCATTAAAGTAGGCATTTGCCATCGCAATGCACCATTACTATCTTAAATATTAAAAAATATTTGGGTTTTACTTTAAGTAAATAGAAATAGTACTTAATAGCCATTGTGAAAATTCTTTACCAATTAACAAAATTGATTTAACTAAGTTTACTGAACTATAAAAAATTAACAATGTAGAGAATTAGCCTCCAGAAATATACCTCATTTTGTTAAAATAGCTTATAATTTACTGCTGCCATATTGGCATAAATTTTATATACTGTATATTCATTATTTAAGTATTTGACCATGGGTGAAATTTGACTTAAAACAAATATTTGTTGAAGAAACTGCCCACTAACGTTTAATACCTAATTCACGGAGGACAACACATGCCCCTAATTCATCAGGATATTAATAATTTCTGAACCACTTTCATACAAATAAAATCAAATAGGTGAAATATCTATCGATTTCCCCTTATTGCATTAAATTTTCTTATAACCTACTCTATTTTGAGTCATTAAACACATAAAGTGGATTATCAGCTACATTAGCATCCTGAACTCCTTTCACATCTCAAATGATTTCCTTTCATTTCTTTACAAGAAGACATTTGAAGTCCTGTCTCATTTAAGTAACTCAGGCATTTATTATGGAATGAATTTCATTCTTTTTACGATATGACTAAAATTTGTGGCTAAAAGTTAATCAAATAATACGGCAGTGATGTATTCTATATTCTGTAACAGCATTGTTCTTGATGTCTACAATGCACCATTCTACTTTATTTGAATGCAAAATTGCATGAGCAGAGACTTTAACCTGAGATGTTATGGTCCTAATTAGCCATGAATTGTACATAATGAATGATATACATTAATCATGGATGAACCTGCCACTGTCTTGCCGTGTTGAGGACATGACCATTGAGACAATGGTTGCAGAAGTCAGCCAGGAATTGGTAAGAAGCCTTTGGATGCTTTAACTGACCTGGACAAAAGAGAATTAAGGCAGGAAGTAAAGTGAGAGGTGACTTATGCTCTTAGAGCCCTTTCCATTGTTGGTAAGGGTGGCTAAAGTCTTCTGCTTTTGACAAGCTACAAATGTTACTTTGAGCTGCAGTTAGCTGGTTAATTCAAAAGATTTCAAATTCCACTGTAATTCCCACAAGAAAAATTCTTAAGTGTTCAAATTGTCACAAAATATACCACTATACTTGTATCTTTGACTGGAGCTGTACCACCACCTTACATTAATTCAAGGACTACCATGTGGAGAATCTGACCAAAAAAAGATTGTCTGAGAAACTGTCCAATAACTTATTCCTATTTCACAGATCACAACAGAGACTCCAGATTAAGACAAGTAGTTATGAAGATCCCGCAAAGTATTTAGCCTTGAAAGATTCAAAAAGCTTGTTAACTATCCGCAAACTATTTAGCCTCGAGAGATTAAATAAACTCTTTGACTATCTGCGAACTATTTAGCCACAAGAGATTAAATAAACTTTTCAACTATCCACAGTCTAAAAGCCTCAAGAGATTAAATAAACTTTTTGACTACCTGTAAACTATTTAGCCTGGGAAGATTAAATAAACTTTTGACTATCCGCACACTATTAAACCTCGAGATTAAATAAACTTTCTATCAGCAGAATATTAGCCCCAAGATATTTTTGGACTATCTGGAAACTATTTAGCCTCAAGAATTTAAATAAACTTTTTACTATCCGCAAACTATTTTGTAGAAATATATCTCACATTTGTAATTAATCGCTGCCATATTGGCATAAATTTTAACTATCCCATTAATTCTTTAAGGACTTTACCATAGGTGAAATATCTACCCCACTTCCTGATCACTATGAAATAAACTCGATACTAACCTGAGATGTTATATGGTCACTGTTAGCCATGGATCATACATGATGAATATCATACATCCATCATGGATGAACCATGGTGACACTGTCTCACCACGCTGAGTTCATGACCATTCGAGACAGAATCGCAGAAGTCAAGCAGGAATTAGCAAGAAGCCTTCAATACCTGGCCAGAAGAGAATGATGTAGGGAGATGCTTTTTTCTACAGGTATCCACCACTGACATTAACACAACAGAATTTAAAATTCAAATTATTATATATATCACTATACTCCAATATTTAAGCAACAGGCACCATATTCATTACTTTTACTGGTGCTACACCATAGTTTTACCTATTCCATTAATTTAAGGACTTTACCTTGAGGAGAATCTGACCAAAAACATTCAGACCACAACAGAGAATACATACGTGCAACGATACATCTGAGTCTGCTATACGTACATGCAACATGACGTTTGTCTGCTTGGAAGGAATAATACGTACATACAACGTGACACATCCGTTCTGCTTGGAAGGAGTAATAGTACATGCAACTTGACGGATAACAACTCTCCTTGGTTGTTTTCATGGATATCATATTTTTTATTTTGTTTTCCCCTGTCTATGGACACAGGCTTGGCTTAGATGGTCGCTCTCTAAGGAAAGAGAATGTGGCACATGATTTACGTGTCCATAGGGATTGGCAAAAGTAAGTTGTGTCATCATACAATGTTGACCATCTCGGTCTGCTCATTGTATAATATTGCATGTCCGTGACATATTGATGAAGCTACAGTACGTATGCCGATCATCTCTTAATGAAAGGTTCTTTCTCCAAGAGTCAAAAAGAGCGGCCTAGCATGTTGCTGCTTCTTTCTGGTATGTTTCCACATCATTAACGTTGCCGATGTAGTTTTGAATACAATGGGATCGTTCTTCCTGGAACGGAGTCACCCTTCTAGAACGGTCTTCCCTTCCTTTCACATTTGCGTAATTGGGTGGGTGGGTGGAAGTTGTCTCAGGATGGCATGACCAGGAATGAACCATCGACCACGCTCATGTGAAGGTTTGGGAAGAGAACAGGACGGCCTATGGCCGCACCATGTTGAAGCACCATTTTCCATCCGATCACCGCGTTGTTCAATTCTGCCAGGCGAAGAGCATCAATAGCACTTCTGTGGACATCTAGAAAGGCGACAACCCATGTTCAAGTGCATCAACACCACGTTTGTGCAATGCCTTTCACTCATGTATGTGTTTTAGCTTGATCATATGGTTATGGCAAACGGACGTTAACATACCATCTAATACGAGCAAATGGGATCATTCTACCAACTTTTACGACCTTCATGATGAAAGTTGACGGGGTCATTGGTAGCAGTCAGCCTCCATTTTCCACATCACTGAACGAACGGCCAACACATACGCTACGACCTTCATCGGTCGTTTTTATCGATAGTATCCAACATCCATTTCAATAACGCCTACAACCGAACGAGTGAGTTCGTGCCATCAGACTCCCACAGCCATCAATGCTGGTGTTCAGCCAGAGACCTGGATATTTTACAGGCAGGAAGAAATCCACATTCGAACCATAACTCTTGATTGTTCCTACACTAATATTAACCTTCGACTTCCTGAGCCAAGGTAGTTACAGTTCGCCACCACTGGTTTCTTCAGATTCCTGTTTGTTTTTGACTATGCTTCTGAAACAGGAGTCAGTTAATACTGATTGTGCAAGGTTTTACCCTGTGCGATCGGAATTATTTTCTAGCTCCATAGGTCTTTGGATCAGGCCTACTCCTCGGTGTCCTCTTCTAAGCACAAGGATGAAGCCTAATTTTTGAAGATGGAAAGAGGGGTTCTGGTCTTCGACAAGATCACCCCATTCCTTCCCATCCTCTTTCAGAGGTAAGACAGGACTTAGCATACAGTTAAACGACAACTATCTCCTTGGAGTGTTGTTACACACTTCCCTTACGGCAGTACTCTGTGTTTAAAAGCATCAGCCGAAAGGCATGCATCTACTCTTCAAGAGGTTAGGTTAGGTTGAGTACTTTACCTAACTCAGTTCTAGCCTGACCTTACCATAATGACACTTCAATACCCTGGGACTTCTTGTCTCATGGCATCAACCAAAAGGTAGTCACCTGCTCTTCATGGAGCTAGGTTGGGTAGCCTAATTAGTTCTAGCCTAACCTTACCAAACTTGCACTTCGATATCCTGGTATTCTTGTCTCCTGGCATCAACCAGAAGGTAGTTTCCTGCTCTTCAATTGGTTAGGTTGGGTACTTAACCACGCCTATTTTTACCTAATCTGCACCTCAATAACCTGCATCTTCTCAGCTCTCCAAGCCTCAGGATCCGAGGAGGGGCTTTCCGTAGTGTTGTTAAGGAATGGTACCATGGCAGTTCCTTAGTCAACACGAAGGGGGCTAGTGTCCTATCATCTCCTCAATGATGGATGAATGACACAAGTTCGGTCACTATGGTCAGTGTTTTGAAGAACTGTTCGATTTAGGAAGATGGTCAATTAGTCCTTCAATCTTGGCACTCCAAAGCTGTTACTATTTGGCTATGTCTCTATGGACTGTGGGCATAACAGCCATCAACCATAACACATTGAAAATATCGCTTCTTGTCCGGTCAGTGAAATTTAGCAATAATTGGGTCTGATCAGTACTTGGATAGGTGCTCTCCTGGAGCAGCAGAGTCTGTTGACATCTTGGAGAAGTCTTTCACATCCGTGATTCAAGTCCTGGGTTTACAACTTCCCGTCGTTCTGCCTGATTCATCAAGCGATCAACAGTGTATGAGCATTCCATTTCTAAGGACCCTAAAGGCTACCAAGTCCACAAAGGCCTTTTGCGTTACCACTTAGGACTTCACCTCCAAACTAAGTTCTGACAACTTTTTTTGGGTTCCTACTTGACCAAGAGGTGGTGTCTAGGAACTCAATTTCCTTTGATTTTATGTAGTTACACTCACCCTGTGAGGAGTGGAAGATGTGGGAGAAGTAAGCAGTAGCTGCTGCTGCTGCAATTACTGTACCAGTTGATCCACAACCCAAGAAGGAGAGAATGTTGTGTGGATTTAAGACAGTTTCAGGAGTCTCTGGGTCCGAATAAGCACTCCTTTGATAGCAACGGCATCAAAGTAGTACCATGGTTACACTATCCTCCTCCAGAGATTTTTCATTCTTTGAAACATTGAACAGGCCGACAGACTCCTACACTTTCTTTCTTGGAATTGAGCACAGTTCTTTTTAGACTTTCAATCAAGAGTCTCAAGATCTAAAGGTGACACTCCTTGGTGTGCTGGCAACGACACCACAGTAGTGCCCTGGTCAACAAAGGTCCTAGTAACCTTTCATCCACTCTACTGCAGTGCAGGTACACGAGTAGACAGTAGAACATTCAGTACAGTAGCCAACCAGACTCATCCCAAGCAAGATAGATGTAATTACAAACAATTCATTTGCTAAAAGTCAGGAGATAAGGACAGTTGATCTTGGCACCTTGACTTTCAGAAATTCATTCAACCTCTGAAGAAGCTTGATCATAGTCCTCTTCTCTACTTATTGAAGTTGGTGGTGTTCTGCTCTGTCTTCCTCCCTTTCTCCTGTCTCCCTCCCTTCGAATCAAGGATATTAGATTCCTTTAATTCGAAATGCCCAGAAGTCTGGCAATTGAAAACCTCTTTTATTCAATAGATCAAAGGTATGGTCTCTCCTTTGTTCTTTCATGACCAGGAAGAGAGTACCTAGGTGAGCTGAACTACCAGTCAGTTCAGAGATTTACTCAAAATCCTCTCTCCAAAAGTAAGTTTCCCATATGTAAAGACCGAGGGTTTGTATTTGTGTAGGAACAAATGGCAAATTTTTAAAGTAATTTGTATTTTTCCTAACATACACCCGAGGTCTTTACATAAAGGGCCCACCTCTTGACACCCACCCCTCATTCTCTTACCTGGCCCAAAAGGTAAACTGTGTAGAATTGAATGTGCACCTACTTGGTGAGCGGTGCTTCCACCCTTACCATTGGTGGCTATTACCATAACCTTGCTAAAGTTTAACAGCTGGATTTCCAGCTCGCTGAAAGTTAATCCCCATATGTAAAGACCTCAGGTTTGTATGTTAGGAAAAATACAAATTATGTACTTTAAAAATTTGTCATATTCGAGGTATAGTCATGGTGAGCCATGAATATTCTGGGTGTTGAGTAAGTTGTTCTATTTCACTAGCAATGGCAAATGCAAGGGCTCAGTGCCTCCCACATCAGAACAGATGGAATGTACCCCTTACGGTGATTAAAACATAAACAAAACAACTAAAAATTTTAAATGTCAAGTACAGAAACAAAATTTGTAAAAGGCAGACCATGACCCTTATGCTAAATACAGTAAACAGTTTCTGTTCCTAAACTAAAGAAATAAAAACTTAGTAAGAACTTGACAAAAGCTCTTCTTCAAACTGAAGTTCTGTAGTTCTTTAACTGACCAGTGAAAGGATGAGGAAAGAAATGAAGGCATTTGAATGGATTAGAGTTTCATGGGGAAAATTAGCCCTTCGGCACTTCTGAAACCTTTTTCAAAAATTGCACTCAAAATCAATGGAACTGCACCACTTTTATGGTTGCTTAAGCCAAGGTATTCCTGGGAGATGTTGGGATCAAAAAATACATACAAAACTGCGAAAACATTTTAATAGTTGAAAACAAATTTACAAGATGGTGACAAGAACACCTATAGTTTATACATATAACAATATTGCTTTATATAAAATTAACTAACAGTGACTCAACATGCCTTTTAATAGCTTTCCATGGCATTTAGTAAAACCGAGTAGTATTGGAAGGGTTCAGAATGGTCTTCAACAAAATGATCTTCAATTTAGTCTGGTTTTTAGCTTAATTTGACCTATCCTTCAAGAAAAATTTAATTCAAACTGATTTCAAATACCGCATATGCCAAAAATATTTCAGCCATACACTAGCACACTACAATGTTTATAAAGACCTAATACATTTGCAAATGGGAAAATAAATTCTAATTCTTCAAAGATGCAAGTTATTAGCAAATCAGGAAGTCATTTTCCCCTCCATGACAACATCAATGTCATTTCAAAATTGTCTATGCAAACAGCCAGCATAATTCACATTCTTTTCCTGCTTCTCTCATACATACCTTTTTAGATTCTTTGAAAATAGAGTATTTAATGAGCAAATGTGAAAACTTGTTCCCATTATTAAATAAGAGGTAATGGAACTGGGACTACAAAGACATACAACTTTCGAGATCTGCTTTTAAATATCAACCCATTCACACTGGAACCTGAAAAATTAAGCTGTACCTAAAAAGAATAAATGCTCATTCAAGATCACATAACCTGACTTGACGCATTACAAAATCTTTACTCTGACTAATGCAAAAAAATATGGTTTACTAAGTTCTCTAGGTGCAATTATCAAGGGAATAAAAATAATAAACTATGCTCAAGGGAATAAAAAAAATGGTAAAATTACAGTACATTACAAAATAAATAAATAACTTTATAAGTCAATGGTCATTTCAAACAAAAATAGTTTAATGGCACAATATGTTATATTTTTCCAAATATTACATCAAACAAAAACTCTTGCTTTGCAAGCTCAAAGGTAAGCAACAGATAAACACATGCTAACTGTATATCATTTACACATTCAACTTTTCACACAGGATGGAATAACCTTAATTTCAGGGGCATGTTTCCATTAATATTAGAAACAATTCCAGGTACTTTAACATACAACACAATGATTAAAACAAAATTCATACCACTTATTATTTTGCCTAAAACATTTTTGTCTTTATGGGGCAAGTCTAAAATAGTTATAGTAAGAAAAGAAGCTTAGGAAATCTCAATTCTAATTCAGTATAAATTCTTGATCCTATGATTAAAGACTTTGGCCTTCAAATCATTGATCACAGATAATACTGCGCTCACAACTGAGAGTTACTGTGAAGGTTTTCTGTGGGTTCTTGGCTTTCCTCTCTATTATGAATAATGTACTTGTTTTTTTCCACAACATCCTCAGCATTACAGGGCTGTTGCAAATTAAAATCCTCAGGTGAAACCTCATCTTTATCTTCTACTGATGATGAATGTGAAGGAGTTTCTGCCCTAGAAGCAACATGACTGCTACTTGGTAACTTTGGTGAGTGGGTGGGTACAACTTTCACAACCTGAAGTAAAAGTAAAACAACTGAATGCATTATCTCAGCAAACATTCTCTCTCTCTCTCTCTCTCTCTCTCTCTCTCTCTATATATATATATATATATATATATTATATATATATATATATATTTGGCCCTGGTTCACAAATTTAATCCATTCAAGGAAGCTGTTTGTGAACCAATCTGTTCATCAACCAAAACTATTTTTAATATAAGATATAATGTGAAACAGATTAAACCCTGGATTATTGCATATTTATACTTTTATAACAATTACCTAAAAACTTAATATAAGAATCACCTAAAACTGGACACAACAACAATGAAATGCATAAAGTCTAATGCATAAAAAAATACAATTAATAAAAAACTTACCTTGCCTTCTCACAAGTTATGGCCTCTAAAATGATATCGCCCAGTAACTGTTTGCTGTACATCCAAATCAGCGACAATTTTTCTACCTTGCCAATTATTTTCAATGTTTGTTTTGTAAGCAATATCACTCCTTTCACATCTGTTGTTTTCATGGCCTCTTTTTGTTTTAATATTGTACAGGTTACAGACTTGACCATACCAAACTGCATGGTAACATCAGACACATGTACACCACTTGCATGTTTTGCTATGATTTTTTTTTTTTTATCTCGACTGTGATCCTTTTACGACTTCTTTTTCATTTAGTAACACCAATAATTTTCTCTGGAACCATCTTCATTTATTAAAGTGCAGTTCACAAACATTCAGCAAACATCTAAGTGAGATCTGCCATAAAACTGAAGCATGAAGACTGGGAAACTTTTTGTCTCTGTACGTGGCCTTTGTTCGAAACATAAATGTTCTAGCTTGCTGTTTGTAATCCAAAGCTTTGTTCCCTCAAAATTTCTTTTACTGAACCACTTTATTCATGATTTAAAGCATTTATGAACCGTGGTTTGACTGCATGTAAATACAGCTGGCCCCAGCATACATGGTGACACGTTCCAAGACCCACCTTTCAACCCTGAAACCATGCATGATCTGGCTCCCATTATGTAAATCAGTACTCTACACATGCCAATCATGACAACCTGTTTGTGCCTATAAAAACCCCCAATGTACCTCATATAATAGCCATTATTGATTATAATGCACAAAGAATAATAAAGAAAGATCACGCCTACAATATTTCTTATATACTACAGAATTAAGGAAAAAATTTAAAACATTATAAATCAACAATTTATGATTACATATGTACCCTACATACAGCGCATAGCGCTAAATATACATTAACCTGGACTGGGTGCGATGATTGTTGCTGTCATTTTTATAATTTTATTGTTTTAAGCAGTGAAAATTATAAAAAAACACAAAATAAAAAAAGGAGAAATGATAGGGGAAAGGGGGAAGATGTGTGTGTGTGTGCTCCATGTTTTCTTGTGTGTGTGCGCTCCATGTTTTGTTTCATTGTTAACTTCACTCAGAATGACCTGTAGTTGGGTTTTAGTGTCTCTACACTGAACAAGGGAAGGAGCATGACACTCCAAAACTGGATGTGGATTTCTTAAATATATTTGATGTCCAATTTGTGTATGTGGTTTTTTAAAATTTGTCACAATAAAATTCATACAAGAAAATACCACTAGCATAACCGTACCTCCAATGCTTCATAAGAGCAGAAATCATAAATATAACCTTACCTCACAAGCAGATAATGTTCTTTGGCGATTTGCACACGCTTGAACAGAAGGCGAGGCTGACTGACAACTTTTTGGCAAGTTATCATTACTAAGGGACCTTGCCCCAGGTTGAAGCTGCTCTGATTTCTGAGCATCAGGCCTGACTCCTTCAACACGATCTGTTCGCCTGGCAGTTCCAGGAGGATTACCATACCTCACAAATAACTCAGGGCCACCTCCATAAATTTCATGGAAGAAATACCACATTTCCTCTGAAATCTGGGCATAGTCAGACCCTTGTTTTAACATTGGTTGGCCAGTCTTACTGGTACATATCGAAGAATTATCAATAGGTCCAGGGGGCTCTTGTTCTCGTCCACGCACAAAACTCTCCCACTGTCTAAACCATTTCATAGAAATAGCAAAAACAATACTTGGGTACTCTTCATCTTGGAACATTTTATGAAGTTTAATAAATAGATCTAATTCACTGCTCTGCCTATGAAGAATAGCTTCAAGCTCTGCTCGACACGTTACACACTCATACAGACGAGTACATGCTGGTCCACCTCCAAACACCTGGTGTAAGTATTCCCATACACCTTGATTTAAAAGCATCACTAGATCTGCCACATAACTTGCCTGACAAAAGTAGAAAATTTACGGTAACACTTATGATATAACCCGGCTGTTATGAAACATGATAAATTTCATTTTTCCTATTACAGTATGTTGACAGATGGAAAAAAATATCATAGAATCTGATCTACCTTTTGTGGCTGGACACCTCCATGTGGACATAAGAAATCTGAATTGTCAATGGGGCCTGGTTCAGCAAATGTATTAAATTTGTTGACCCACTGTTTTGACACATAAAACTGCATCAGTGAAGGTTCTCGTGATGCTACCTGTGAAATGCAACATTAATTTACAATAAAATATGCTTTAAGTAGTAACAATATTATTAAAACTAAACATTTAACATTGCCAACATTCAGTTAAATTATATATATTAATCACAACATTAAATGCTGATATCCTTTCACAAAAGTTTATATATCAATTACTCAAGATGAAATTTAATACTCATGAGCCTTGAAAAAAATATATAGTTTAATTCAAATTTTAACTGCTAAATTGTATTCTTCTCAAATTAGGTGAAAAAATTACTAATGTTTGAAATTTAATGTTGGTCAGAACTCTGAGAAACAGTAGTTCTCTGCATATAAGCAAGTTTTGATCTGATAGTTCATTTAAAAGACCAATAAAGTTAGCCTCGGTACCCAGCATTGTAATTAGCCTATGGCATAAGGAAAATACATGAAATAAAGATTTTAGGTCCCAGACATAAGGAAAATACATGAAATAAAGATTTTAGGTCCCAGACATAATGTGGACAAGGAAATTTGTACCTTTGAAAGATTGTCAGTTGAAAGTTTGTATATTTTTTACAAATTATATTTTTACAAATTATACAAAAACTTGGTGCTCAAGGTATTAATTATATTTCAACTGCCTGAAATTTTAAATTTATTTATATTATACCCCACTTACACCTAAATGTCAAATGGGAGAATATTTTTTTACAGAATATATGTACAATTAGTGTTCACAGTATTAACTATTCTCAACTGCCTGAACTTTTAAATCTATTTGTATTTATAGCCCACATACATTTACTGTACATATCAAATGAGATGTAGAACGTTGACAGTTATCTCTTGATAATTAATCAAGACAGGCTATCCCATGAAATGGACTTATGAGTTATGGTAGTGTAGTAAGTCGTTGAAAATATGGTTTGGATTGCAGGCAAGAAGACAAAAATTTTGCCTGAGTGGAAGACCTACTGTTAGCCATTTGCAGCCATGCATTCATCAAGATAACATCTCTCCAGCATTATAATTAAATCATGCTATCAGTCATGTTCACTGTCAACTGGAAAAGCCACTAACACAGTTAAAAAAATGACAAATTTTTAATTAATTTGTATTTTTCATAGCTAACAAACCTGAGGTCTTAACATTAGGATATATCTTCTGGCGCCAGCTGGAAACCGGTTAAAAAACAACCAAAATCGTATAAGCAAGGAACCTGTGGCATCTGGCATCTAATATGCAGGTGAGGTGGTAGCGGGTCAGAGACCTAGCTGGAACCTCGTGATGTATCAGGCTTTCTTCCAACCCAGGATAAGACATAAGAGGGGCGGCTAGAGGTGGGCAGTCTTTGTTAAGACCTCAGGTTTGTTAGCTATGAAAAATGAAAACTAATTAAAAATTTGTCATTTGTTCATACATGGAACAAACCTTCAGTCTTAACATTAGGATAGACTCACACTTGGAGGGAGGTATGAGAATCCTGAACTGACTGGAGGTTTGGCACACCTGATCAACCTTCCTAGAAATTAGGGTTCTAAGGAAGGAGACCTAAGCCTCTGAGTTGTTAGATAAGAGGGTATCTAACACCCAGTTTACTGGGCTAAAATACAATGCAGACTGTTTGATTCACTGCATATATGGAAGTCAAAGAGAACTACGGTAAACCCCCGTATTCACGTTCTCACGATTCGTGGACTCACATATTCGCGGATTTCTCTGTGGAACGTATCTACCCATTATTCACGGAAAATCTGAGAAATATTCACTAATTACCATATTTCATATTACAGTAAACCCCCCGTATTCGCGTTCTCATGATTCGCGGACTCATGCATTCGCAGATTTCACTGTGGAACATATCTACCCATTATTTGCAGAAAATTTGCCCAATCGCGGTATTTTTCACTGAGAAATATTTACAAATGACTGTATTTTCATATAATTTTCATGAATAAATGCACTTTTTGTGATAAGACTTAAAAACTCAGGTATAAGCATTTTTACAGGGTTTTTCTTGTGTTTGAACTATCAAAATGGGTAGTTCTAAGTGTTTTTAGAGAGGTTTTAAGTATTCACAGATTTTAGCTACTCGCGGGGGGGTGCGGTACGCATCCCCCACGAATACGGGGGGTTCACTGTATTTTCATACAAAGTGCACTTTTTGTGATAAAACTATTAAAATACTCAGGTATATGCATTTTTAGAGGGTTTTTCTTGTGTTTAAACTACCAAAATAGGCAGTTCTAAGTGTTTTTACAGGGTTTTAAATATCCGCGGATTTTAGCTATTCGCGTGGGGGGGTGGTACGCATCCCCGTGAATAAGGGGGGTTTACTGTATATCTGTTCAAGCAACAAACTCTGTCAGCCACGCTTAACAGATTTGTCACCACTTCTCACTTCCCATGCTGGAGAGAGAAGTAAAGGCTACTGAGAAGCATATTTGTATGTTGTATGGAACACCTAAATGCTGTAACAGTATGGCTGCAACACTCACCAGTATCAAGCCCGTTCCAACGTATGATGTGTTATTCTTCAAAACTGCCTGTAGGTAAAGAAGAAAGGGAAAAAAGGGAAAGAAAAGAGACCAGTCATCGCATTCAATCTCTCTTCCACACTATCATCTTAGGCAAGGTACAAATGGTTCTGCAAGGGGCACTGGATGAGCTACACAACTTGTTGAGCAGCCACCACCGGACCCAAGGAAAAAGTGTCCAAGGACCTGTGGGCAACTTTCTTCAGGTAGAAGGAAGTGAAAGTGGTCTGACGGAGCCAAGAACCAGCATTCAAAATCCTATGAACAGAAAAGTTCTTCTTATATGCCTGAGAGGAACCTTTTCATCTGATGTCATATGTGCTTTAGCATGTATGGTATTGGAAACAATAAGGCATTGGCTTGTCTAATAACCTCATGCAGCCAAAATGAAATGGTATTCTTGGACACTTCTTCCTTGGTTCAGCCTGTGCTAATGAAAAGTCTACAGCACCTAGGTCTTAGGTGACGAGTCCTTTTTCAGGTAACAATGCAGTGCTCTGACGGGGCAAAGCAGTAACTTCTGAAGATCGTTGTCAACAAAATCCCTAAGGGAAGGAATGGAGAATGAGGCAAATCTGTCATCTTGAACCGAGGGATTTTGAGTCTTAGCCATGAATTCCATGACAAATTCAAAAGCAACTGACCCCCAACCCCTGGTGTGTTTGACATCATAATGCAGACCATGGAGCACACCAACTCTCTTCAAAGAAGCTAAGGCCAGGAGGAAGACTGTTTTCAAAGTCAAATCCCTGTCTGACAATTGACTCAGCAGCTTGAACGGAGTTCAAGTAAGACTATCCAGTACCAGAGTTAGGCCCCACGTAGGAGGCTTGAGTTCCCTAGGAGAACAAGATTGCTCAAAGCTCCTGAACAACAAAGATTTCCAAGGATGAAGAGATCTCCGCATCTTTCAGACAGAGAACTAATCCTAAAGCAGCCTTGTAGCCGTGAGATAGATTAGTAGGTCAGTTCTTCGTTGGCCGAGTCGGTAGAGTTGTGGCCTGGCAACTCGCTAGGCCCAAGTTCGCCTCTCCGCCTGGCTAATGAAGAGTTAGAGGAATTTATTTCTGGTGATAGAAATTCATTTCTCGCTATAATGTGGTTCAGATTCCACAATAAGCTGTAGGTCCCGTTGCTAAGTAACCAATTGGTTCTTAGCCACGTTAAATAAGTCTAATCCTTTGGGCCAGCCCTAGGAGAGCTGTTGATCAGCTCAGTGGTCTGGTAAAACTAAGGTATACAGGCAATCCCCGGTTAACGGGGGCCTCAGTTAACAGCGATCCAGTTTTGCAGGGCTTGTCCAGCGTCGAAAATCGGCAATTTTCGGCGCCGAAAATCGCCGATTTCCGCTTATCGGCACTGATAAGTGGGTACTGGCGCCAATACATACCTAACAGAGGCGCCGATAACCGAATATCAGCGCTGCCTGAAAATTGCAGAAAAAGTGCCAAAAATTGCCGATTTTTGGTTATCATCACACCCTCAGAAACGGAACCCCGATGACAACCAGGGACTGCCTGTACTTAACTTAGTAAGTCAGTTATCTGTTGAACAGAAGTTCCGAGCGGAGAGAAACCCCGACGACGACACCAATCACAGTAGATGGCCCACTTGCCCTGGTAAACAGCTGACGAAGATCTCCTGAGGTAGCTGGACATCCGAGTTGCTGCCCTGCCAAAAAAAATCTCTCACTTGTAAGAGATACTGGGTAACCTCCAGCCATGAAGAGACAGGGAACCTACCGATTGGTGGTACCTTTCTATGTGAGGTTGGCAGAGAAGATTGTGCCATGGGGGAATCTCTCTCGGTGCTGCTGAGAGCAGAGACAGGAGGTCCGGAAACCACTCTGCTTGAGGCCACAAAGGAGGAGCTACTAGTCATCCTGAGATTCTTGGAACTCATCACTCTGTTCAGGATATGATGGATCAGGCAGAATGGAGGGAAGGTGTAAACTTCCAGGTTGTCCCAAGGATGTTGAAGAGCATCCTCCGCTACAGCGAACGGATCTGGGACCACCGAACAATAAACCTCTAGCTTCCGGCTGAACCTTACAGCGAAGAGGTCGAACATGAGTCTTCCCTACAGACGAAACAGCCTGTCCACTACATCCTGATGCAGAGACCACTCTGTACCTAGAACTTGTCCCTTCGACTTAGTTTGTCGGCCACTACATTCCTTTTGCCTGGAAAGTACCTGGCCATGAGCTCCACCGAGTTGTCAGTCACCCACTGGTGTAATTCAACCGTCAGAGAGTGAAGGTGGCATGACACCAGCCCCCCTGTCTGTTCACATATGCCACCACTGTAGTGTTGTCCAACAGCAGAACAACAGTGACCTACCACCCTCTCCTGAAACTCCTGAAGACCCAGGAAGGCAGCCTTCAACTCCAACACAATGTGGAGTTGCTTGTCGTGAAGTCAGCAGTTCTTCCAGATGAGCACCCCAACCTTCAGAGGAAGTGTCCAAGAACAGGAGACGATCTGGAGGGAGAGAATGAAGAGAAGTTCCCACTGTCAGGTTCTGGTCGTCTAACCACCACAGGAGGTCGCTTCTCATCTCTGCCGACAGAGGGACCAGGAGCTGAGGGGAATCTCCTGCTGGGGACCAAAACTCCTTCAGTCTCCACTGCAGGGACCAAATATGGAGATGCCCATGAGGGACCAGCTTCTCCAGAGAAGACAAGAGGCCCAGAACTACTTGCCACTGGTGAGTTGGTTGCTCCTCCCTAGAAAGGAAATAGTGAGTTACTGCTCTGAACCTCCCTATCTGTTGGTCTAAAAGGCAAACCCTCAACAAGGCTGTCTCTATTACCATAGCCAAGTACAGAATCCTCTGGCTGGGGAGAAGATTGGACTTCTCCAGATTTATCACAACGCCCAGGATATAACTGGAGGAGACAGTCCCTGTCCCGAATCAGCCTTTCCCGGTAACTTGCTAAGACCAACCAATCATCAAGATATCTCAACAGGCGAATCCCCTGAGCATGAGCCCTCGTTGACACTAGGGTAAAGACTCTTGCGAACACTTGCGGCGCTGTTGTCAACCCGAAGCAAAGAACCTTGAACTGGAACACTTGCTCCCCAAGACTGAAACAGATGAACTTCCTGGATGAAGGGTGGATAGGAATCTGAAGGTAGGTGTCCTTCAATTCTATAGTTTACATGAAGTTGTCTCTTACGGCTGCTAAGACTGTCTGAGGCGTCTCCATTCTGAACCAGGAAAATCCGAATGATGAACCCTGGAGAAGGACGGACTACCTTTTCCACTGCTCCTTTGTCCATCATCTTCTTCAGTCCTCCTGAAGAGCTAAGTGCTTCGGAGAGTCCTGGGCACAAGTCAAGTGTAGGAGAGAACGACTGGAGAGAAGAGGAGGGGAGTTGAATGGAAGTAGATATCCTACCTGAAGGACATCCACTACCCACCGTTCTGCTCCTTGCAACTGCCACATAGCCCAGTGGCTCGCCAGGCACCCCCACACCGGTGCCAAGGGGCAGGGAGTGGCGCCCAATCTACTGACATCCTCCCCTGTACCTGCCCTTACTCCCCCTCCCTGGTTTTGAAGGGCGAGATTGGAAGGGACAATGCTGAGGCTGCTTCCTTGGTGATGGAGTCGGTCGGGTAACCTTAGCTGAAGTTGAAGGTCTTGAAGGTCTTGAAGGTTTCCTTGGAGGGGACTGCCTAATCTGTCTTGGAGCTGAAGGATGAGACTGAGATGAAAACTTAGTCATTGCCAGTTGGACAAGTTAATGGTTAGTGTCAGCTCGACGTCTAATGAGTTAATGGTTAGTGTCAGCTCGACGTCTAATGATAGCAGCTTGCAGTTGTTCCTCAGGCAGGAAAAGCTGGGATCCTAGGAGACCTCCATTCCGTAAAGATAATAGAGTCTGCATAGACCGATCTAGATACTTTGGAAAGGGCTACGTCTCTTCTCATCAGTAAGAAGTTAGCCCACAAATTAGCATTCAAATAGCCTAAGTATGATATGGCCTTAGCACCAGATTGAAGTGCCTTAGCACCAGATTGAAGTAACCTGATGAAAGACGGACTTTCTAACGACTGAAGTGCCTTAGCACCAGATTGAAGTAACCTGATGAAAGACGGACTTTTTAAAGAATCTCTCACAGAACGGGAAGAAGAAATCCTAGCAACCGCTGTACACCATAAATCCAGCCATGAGAAAGTCTGAAAGGCAGAAGAGGCAGTAGACTCCAAGGTCGATGCTTCTTGAAAGGTTAAAGAAGGATCATCAATCCTAACCTGATCTAGTGTTAGCCAAGGCTTCAAAACAAATGACAGAGTTGACCTGCCTACCCAACAGACGTATGAGACTTGTTGAGTAATACTTCCTATGATGAGTCAGAGGGGGGTAAGAAACCTGAAGGATCTGTTGGAGAACAGAGAATTATCCTGTCCTGAAACCAAAGAATTCACGTCTTAAAATTGAACTAGCATGTTCGGAACAAGGTGACTCAAAAGAAGTCCTTACATCCTTCTTTGGACCAAGTAAGGCTTCTATGCCCATAGGAGTCATAGAAGCAGGAGTCCCAGACTTCTCAGAGAGATTGCTGAACTCATGAATGAGATCAACAACCTCCCTGTAGGAAGCTAGAAACTCCTAACTTTCCCCCTCCTCTACTTCATGCAAAGGTGGCTGACATTCTCAGGTAGACAGAAGAGAGGGATCCTGAACACTAGACAGATGTAGGCCACCCCTTGTCATTGATGAGTCACGTCCACAAAAATGGAAAGACAGGTGTGCATCAGCTCTTGACTCCGATGAGTTACGTATGCGGACACGCGAAGACGAACGATGCACGTGATCCCTGCCAGGAGAATGAGAAACCGAAGCACCAACGTTAGGACTTGACGAGTCATGTCCACGGACTTGGGAAGACGAATGGCGTACGAGGGTCCTTCCAGGCGAGTGAGACATGCAATGCCTCCACCTCTTGGGAGCCAGGGAACCACAGTCATAATCAGATCCATGGACGGTGTCAGCTAAACTTTTGTTCCCATCAACATGGACGTTGCTAAGAACATGTCTGCAGATGACACGGTCCGAAGAGGAAACCGAAGAGGAAACCGAAGAGGAAACCCTAAACCTCTAAGGAGAATATCTTGTAGGCCTTGGAATAACTGGGCTTCTAACAGAGGAATCCACCACCTTCAACTTCTTAATCAGAGCCTTATTATCGTTCCACCGAACTTGTATGGAATGAGGAGGGGAAGAACGAAAGACTGAAGCCGACTTCTGAGGGGCTGCAGGGTGGTGAACATCATCCACAGGAACACGGTGGTGACTACCTCTGTATATGCGAATTGGAGACACACGTCTGTGGGAAGAAGCTGACGAAACAGTCCTTGGCTTCTCAGATGACGAAGTGACAGTCTTCAATCCTCCATTTCACACGAGCACAAGTAAGGGGAGATGAAGATGATGATGATGAAGAAGATGGAAGCCTACGCCTTTTCTTGACAGAAGGACCACTGTACTTCTCCCGAAAAACAAAGTCCAGTCTGTAGAAAAGCGTCCGAAGGATCGACAACTGCAGGAGATGATGTCACAGCAGTAGCTGGTTGTGACATCACGGGAGCACTCCGAGGAAATGACATCAAGGATACTGTCGTCACGGGGAGAGATGAAGTAGGTATTGACATCATGGGAGCACAAGCCTGACCCAGATTCGACAGAATTGCTGCGGGTATAGCCGACCAAGGATGATGCGCAGTTAGTACTGAAGGCGTTCTGCTAGGTGGCATCACACGAGATCCAAGGAAGCGGAGGCCAGGAGGAGGAGATACTTCTGGGGGGAGCCGACGTTGGTAAGTGTGAAGAGATGCAATTTGACAACAGGCCATCCAGAGAAGGAACCCTGGGTATGCCTAGGAAGGCCCAAATAGAAGACATCTTCTGCCCATCTGAATCTGAAATAAAAGAACAAGATGGCACTGCCTCTTCCCTCCCTGAAGGGGAAATATTCCCCCTAATAGAGACAGGCCAGCAGGATACATAAAATCACCTTGACCAACTCCCGATGCTGCCAAAGACGAATCAATGGAAAAAAATGAAGGAGAAAAGGCATCAACGGATGACGAAGCAGATGTAATAGGTCTGGAAGAAGGGGGAGCAGAGGCTCCCATTTGAGGAGGAAAAAATCCTTTCCAAGATGGAAGCACTGACTTCTTCTTGTAGAACTTCTTCCACTGCACTACAGGCCAGGAATGACATTCCAGGCACAGATTGGTGATATTACAAAAATTAGAATGGCACCTGCTGTAAGGAGAATGGGGTCTATCTCTGAAGAAGCAGAAGCCAGGAAGCAGGAACATGGGAACCCTCGCTGGCGCTCACGGGGCTTCTTAGATTGATTAGTAAAAAGCATGATAACACCACAAAACACATACACCCATCCAAAAACACAACACAACCAGTAGGAAGGTATAACAGGCTTAGGAAAAAACCAGCTTGGGGAAAGGAGAGCAAAAGCGAACATCTGCTCTCCAAGGTGGTTGAAGAAAGACTGAATGCCTCACAAGGTTCCAGCTGGGTCTCTGACCCGCTACCACCTCATCTGCTCATTAGATGCCAGATGCCATAGATTCCTTGCATATACGATTTTGATTGTTTTTTAACTGGTTTCCAGCTGGCGCCATTTGATACATTATAATAAGACCAAAAATTTGTTCCGTGTATGAACAAGTATATTTTTCAGTGTCCTGTACGTATATCTTCAAGGAGATATAAGAGATAACCTGAGGATCATCTACTTTTTGTGTAGATTATATTCTGATGACATCAGGTGAGAAATATACTGTCAGTCAAGAACTACTGCTCCTGCACTGAGTTCTGTAATGAAGATAAAAAGCATAAATACAGCATATTTTCAAACCCTTCCTTAACCACTTTTTTTTATAATTTCCTTGATAGGCTCTAGTGTAAATCCAGTTACCAAAGGGTTTCCAGAAAGACAATAGCTTGACAGCCTTCATGACTTTTAATGATATTTGTAGCATTATCATTTGTAAAAAGTTTCCTCACCTACATTATGCTTTCATTAATGGGATCATCTTCCAAGGCCTAAAAAATTCTCTGTATGGACTACTGAATGTAATGGTTTGTTCCAACAAAAATACAAACACTCGGTCTTTACACACGGGATTTACTCTCAGCGAGCTGGAAACCCAGCCGTTAAACTTTTTCACGGTGGTTATGATATTAGCTACAGATGGTAGGGGTAAAAGCACCGCCCACCTAGTCAGTTCGCATTCAATTCTATGCAGTTTACTTTTGGCCGCCATCTCATTAGACATGCGTTTCTTTTCTCCGACCTGCTGTTCGACTTTTCTCTTCCGTGTTTGAATACAGTATGCAGTATTTGTTTTTTATAATATAATGTAGTTTATATTTTTGAGTTTATATTCTAATATATTGAAACATTTCAACATGTTTTTCTAAGTCTTCCTAATGATATGATGTATTCACTTATTCTTGCTATATAGCCTTACTGACTCATTTTAGCCGGTATACTGTACAGTAAAACCCCCGTATTTGCATTCTCACACTTCGCGGACTCACATATTCATGGATTTCTCTGTGGAACGTATCTACCAATTATTCGCGGAAAATTCGCCCATTTGCGGTATTTTTCACCGAGAAATATTCACTAATTACTGTATTTTCATCTCATTTTCATGACTAAAAACACTTTTTGTGATAAAAATATTAAAATACTCAGGTAATGCTTGAGTTACGATAATTCACCTTACGATACTTCGATTTTGCAGTGGGGTAAGCAATTAATACCCATACGACAATATTATTTATAAAATATTTTAAAATTTCGCTCAGGCACAGGCAGCAGCGTAATCAGGCAGTGAGAGAGACCAAATTACAATAGACAACTTTTCCTCCATCTCTTTATCCCATCTTCTAGTTAAAAAACTAAAAGAGAATGATAAAAGTTTTGTTAGTAACGTTATACTTGTGTAAATGCGTACAGCCATTAAACAACCGACCGAGAAACTGTTGTTTTGCTTATAACCAAATCAGATAACAACAACCGTTTACCTGGCATTTCAACCATTGTATGGTAGTAAACAATTACCGTAGGTTATAGCACAAATGACGTTAAGTAGAATAGGATTGATATATTTTTACATTATACCCTTATTCGGTATGGATAAAAGATCATCACGGAAATATACTGCAAAATTTAGGCTGCAAGTTGTAGCTGAAGCTGAGAAAACAATGTTCACACTGCTAATGACTATACAGTATATTACTGTGCATCGGCAACATGGATGAAACTCAATTGTAATTAAAATTAGAGAGAAAGTATTTTAAACAAAACTACTGGGCATGAAAGAACACATTACAGTGTTAATTTTACACCGATAAACAATAAATATGTAAAGCTCGTATTATGATGAAATCAAGTGAAAATAGCGAACAGAATCTTGAATTATTTTACACAAGATAAACGCCGCCAAACGGCCATCGTCATTCATCATCTACTGACAAGAATAATAGATAAATTAATTTCACGAGATGTATTTTAGTTATATTTTGACTTGAAAACACTTCGTATAACGAAAAATAGCCTTGTCCCTTATAAATAAAGTATCTAGAGATTCATTTATGCTAACTAGAGGCAAGAAAAGCAATCTGAACTGAGTTAAATGTGGCGAAATAAACACCGCATCAACAATTTCCAAACCAAAACATTGATCTTGATGCTATGACCACAATTTATAATACAAAAGCAATATAAGAATATATACAATATTATTGGATACAGTGAATTAAGGCAAAACATTTTAAAAGACCCATGGAAAAGATGCATATTCATTATGTTGACGTTTGTATAATACGATATGTGAATATAGAGTACAGTATCATGTAGGCTACACTACTGTGTATGTATAGTGTAGGCTAAGCTAATTCTTGTTTGTTATTCAATTTCACTTTGCATGAACCTCCAGAATTAGCTGATATTAATAATTACTATACCGTGTATGTATAGAGTATACTTTATAGAGTAGGCTTGGCTACCATATATGTATACATGGTACCAAATACCCTAGTGTAGGCTAGACTATGTTCGAGATACATTTTGGTATTTCTTACATTTTTTCCAACAAATATTTTTTTTTTGGAACCTAACCCCATTGTAAGCAGGATAACACCTGTATAAACATTTTTAGTTTGTTTTGTGTCTGTTTGAACTATCAAAATAGGCAGTTCTAAGTGTTTTTAGAAGGGTTCTAAGTTTTCGCAGGTTTCTAACTATATGCGGGGGTGTGTGGTATGCATCACCCCGCGAATACGGGGGGTTCAGTGTAAGTTTTGGAGCCTTTCTACTTATATATTATTTTACTTGCTTTTTTGTTGCCTTTTGTACTTACGCAAACCCAACACCCATCTCCTTGTTGTTTGTTTTTTGCAGTTTGTTGTCTTTTACTATCATGTAACTGTGGAGAGTTGGAGGGATAGTATCCAACTCTCGACTGCCAAATGTTTTATTTTTACACATCTCTCAAGCTCAATTTCAAGAACTTCCCTCCTAGACATTCTTTTTCTTTGTTCTGAAATGCTTTTCATGAACAATGTTTTTTATTTTCAACAATACAATTTCTTGGAATGTTGTAATGTATTAGTCTTTCAGATGTTGTGTAGATTGAGAGGCTTGAGACAAGGCGGGTTTTTCGTGTTTTCAGGTGAGGGTTCCGTATTCAGTCATACAATGATACTTCTTGCCTAAACCTAGCAAGCTTTCCCCCCTCACCCTTAACATGCAGGTTGATGTTGCAAGATCTTTGACAGTGCGTTTGGTTCCAACTTGCTCCCCAGGACCAGTGGGAGTTCATGTCTTGTTTCTTGCCCCGTCTTTTGGGGGGGGGTGTGAGTCAAAGGCTCACTCCCTTCCCCTTTTTTCATCCCTGTGATGACATGCTGTTGTATGCTGTTCCAGCTGTTAAATCCTATTGAGTCTCTAACAACTTTGCCTTGTCTTGGAATAGACAAGATTTCATCCCTTCGTGTTCCTTATCTTGTCTGGGAAGTTCCTTCCACAGTCGTAGATGCAAGAGCTATTTCGGCCCCCAGGGTTTCTTCATCGTCAGATTTGCGGTAGAAGTTGAGCCTTCTTCTTCGTCTTCTGTCACTTCATGTGCCATCTCTTCCCCAGCAGTTCTTTAGGGAACAGTGCCAGGTTACCGTGCTCAACACCCGTCAGCGTGACTCAGACACATATATATGTGCAATGACACTTCTGTGTGTATACATACATGCAATGAATCATGTCTGTGTCAGCAATGATGTTGCTGCAGTTAACAAACACTCGTTAAACTACGTTCTCCAAAGAGAAGTATTGCAATGACACATCTATGTCTGCTTGGAAGGAATAATAAGTATGTGCAATGTGACAAGTCTTTGTCTGCTTGGAAGGAATAATACGTACGTGCAACGCGACACGTCCATGTCTGCTTGGAAGGAATACAGTAAACCCCCCGTATTCACGTTCTCATGATTCGCAGACTCATGCATTCGCGGGTTTCTCTGTGGAACATATCTAGCCATTATTCACGGAAAATTCGCCCATTTGCAGTATTTTTCACTAAGAAATATTCACAAATTACTGTATATTCATAAAATTTTCATGAATAAATGCACTTCTTGTGATGAAACTATTAAAATACTCAGGTATAAGCATTTTTACAGGGTTTTTCTTGTTTAAACTACCAAAATGGGCAGTTCTACATGTTTTTAGAGGGGTTTTAAGTATTTGTGAATTTTAGCTATTTGCAGGGGGGTGTAGTACGCATCCCCCACAAATACGGGGGGTTCGCTGTAAAACGTATGTGCAACGTAACACGTCCATGTCTGCTTGGAAAGAATAATACATGTGCAACTTGAACAATCCATGTCTGCTTGGAAGGAATAATATGTATGGACAAAGTGACACATCTGTGTCTGCTTGGAAGGAATAATACATATGTGCAACTTAACCAATAATAACTCTCCTTGGCTGCTTTCATGGATATCATATTTTTCATTTTGTTCTCCCCTGTCTATGGACATAGGCTTGGAGCCTCTCTTACTTAGACGGTCGCTCTCTAAGGAATGAGAACTCAGCCGCATAATTTACATGTCCACAGACCAGGGATAGGCAAAAGTAGGATGTGTCATTATACATAGTTAATTGTCTCGGTGTATTCACTGTATAATATGGCATGTCCGTGACATATCTATGAAGCTACAGTGTGCCAATCATCTCTTAACAAAAGGTTCTTTCCCCAAGAGTCAAAAAGAGTGGCCTAGCATGTTGCTTCTTTCTGGCACATTTCCGCATAGTTAACGTTAAGGATGTAACTTTGACCACAATGGGATCGTTCTTCCTGGAGCAGAGTTGCTCTTCTAGAACGGCCTTCCCTTCCTTTCATTCGCATGATGGGGGGGGGTGTTGGAAGCTGTCTTAGGATGGTGTGTCTGGTAACAGATCATCGACCATGCTCACATGAAGGTTTGGGAAGAGAACATGGTGGCTGACAGCCTCACCACGTTGAAGCACCGATTCCCGTCCAATCACCGCCTCATTCAATTCTGTCGGGTGAAGAGTATTGACAAAACTTCTGTGGACAACTAGAAAGGCAACAACCCACATTCAGGTGCACCAACAGCACGTCTTTGCAATGCCTTTCGCTCAGGTACGTGTTTTAGCCTGATCATCTGGTAACAGCCAATGGATGTTACCATATCATCTACATAGGAGCAAACAGGATCGCTCTACCAACTCTTACATCCTTCATAACATAAGATGACAGGGTTATATTCATTGGTAGCAGTCAGCCTCCATTTTCAGTAAACATCCACATCACTGAAGGTATGGATTGTTCTTCCACACATTTCTGACATACGTTATGAACTTCATTGGTCGTTTTTATTGACAGTATCCAACGTCTGTTTCATTAACACCTACAACCAAACGAATGAGTTTGTTCAATCAGACTCCAACGGCTGTCATTGCGTGAACTGACAGTCTTTCACTTATGTGTTCAGCCAGAAACTTCAACATTTTACAAGTACGAAGAAATCTCTGTTTCATTATTCCCATTCAAACATTGACTCTTGAGTGTTCCTACACTAATATTAACGTTCGACTTCCTGAGCCAAGGTAGTTACAGATTTCCATTCATTTTTTACTACAAGTTGGTTTACAGTAGTTTACAGTGAAGTTCTCTAAAACCATAATGCCCTATGCTTCTGAAACAAATAGGAGTCAATTAATACTGATTGTGCAAGGTTTTTTCCTTGCATGATCAGAATTACTTTCTAGCTCCAGAGATCTATGGATCAGGCCTACTCCTCGGTACAACAGCCTCAGTGTCCTCTTCTGCAAATACTCTGCTTAGCACAAGGATGAAGCCAAATTCTTTAAGATGGAAAGAGAGGTTCTGGTCTTCGACAAGGTCTCCTCATTCCTTCCAATCCTCTCTCATAGAGGTGAGACAGGACTTAGCCTAACTTAGTCCAGCCTAACTAGTTCTAGCCTAACCTTACCAAACTTGCACTTCAGTATCCTGGTACTTCTTGTCTCATGGCATCAACCAGAAGGTAGTCATCTGTTCTTCAAAAGGCTAGGTTGGGTTAGGTTTGGTTGGGTACCTAACCCAACCCAGCCTAGCCTAAACTAAACCTAGCCTAACCTGACCTAATCTGCACCTCAATAACCTGGATCTTCTTAGCTCTCCAAGCCTTAGGATCTGAGGATAAGCATTCCTTAGTGTTGCTTAGGAATGGTATCATGGCAGTTCCTTATTCAACAAGGGGGGGAGGGGGGCGCTAGTGTCCTATCATCTCCTCAATTGACGGTGCAGGTGCACAGGCTTGCAGTAGCACACTCAGCACAGTGGTCAATCAGATGCATTCCAGGATGATGGACGTATGACAGACAAGTTTGATCACTAGGGTTGGTGTTAGATTGTTCGATCTAAGAAGACGGTCAATTAGTCTTTCAATCTTGACACACTGAAGCTGTTGCTATTCGGCTCTATCTTTACAGACCTTGGCCATAACAGCCGTCACCCATATTACATTGAAAATATCGCTTCTTGTTAGGTCAGCGAAGGTTAGCAATGATTTGGATTGGTCAGTACTTGGATAGGTGACCTCCTGGAGTACCGGATTCTGTTGACGTCTTTTGCATCCGTGGTTACAAATGTTGGGGCTAGTCAGTAATTGGATAAGTGACCTCCTAGGAACTTCAGATGCGGTTGGCATCTAGGAGAAATCTTTCACATCCACAATTCAAGTCTTGGGCTTACAACTTCCCGTCATTCTGCCTGATTCATCAGAACATCAACAGTGTATGAGCATTCTGTTTCTGAGGACCCTAAAGGCTACCAAGTGCCCGAGGGCCTTTTGTGTTACCACTTAGGACTTCAAATCCAAACTTAGTTCCAACAACTTGTTCTTGGTTCCTACTCAGCCAAGAAGTGGTGTCTAGGAGCTCCATTTCTTTTGACTTTATGTAATTACACTCCCCCTCTGAGGGAGATGTAAGCAGTAGTTGCTGCTGCTGCAATTACTCGTTGATCAACAACCCAAGAGGGAGAGAATGTTATGTGCGTCTTAAGACAGTTTCAGGAGTCTCAGGGTCCGAATAGGTACTCCTTTGATAGCAACGGCACCAAGGTAGTGCCATGGTTACACTATCCTCCTCCAGAGATTTTTCATTCTTCAAAACATTGACCAGGGCAGCAGGCCTCTACACTTCCTTTCTTGGAACTTAAGCACAGTTCTTTTTAGACTTTCAAGTCTCAAGAACCAAAGACAGACATTCCTCGGTGTGACAGCAATGACACCACGGTAGTGCCATGGTCAACAAAGGGCCTAGTGTCCTTTCATCTACTCTATTGCAGTGCAGGTATACGAGTAGACAGCAGAACATTCAGTACAGTGGCCAACCAGACACATCCCAAGCAAGATAGATGCAATTGTTGTTGTTGTTGTGGTTCCCCAGACTCTGTTATGCCAGGAAGCCTGCACCGCGCAAGAAGGACACCACGCTTACTGGATCTGACCATAACTGTGTGGTAGTGTGGATGTTGTGTTGATAGATGTAATCACAAACAATTAATTCACTAAAAGTCTGGAGATAAGGACAGTCAATCTTGGCACCTTGACTTCCGGAAATTCGTTCAACTTCTGAAGAAGCTTGATCATAGTCCTTCTTTTCTTGCCTTACTGAAGCTGGCATTGTTCTGCTCTGTCTTCTTGCACCGTTGAACAAAGCAAGACATCTTCGGTATCCATTTATATCTGGAGGCTTACGCCTTTTGCTGTTCTACAGATTTCGAAGGTGACAGCGAGACTGATCATTCCATGTCTATGGTCCTGTGGTTCCAATGACAGTATGACATCTAAGTTGCCTCTTTAAAGACTAGACCTTCAGCCCAGTGCCAACAAGTCATTCGTTAGCTTTAAGTTGGCTGAGAAACGGTGTCCAAATTGTCATTTCTTTGACTAGTGAGATGATCAAATTAATATACCCCGCAACTTCCTGGTGGACATCAGTACTTTTCAGGCCAGATATTTTAAGGCCAGGGGCATCGATGTGTTCATCACATTCAGGGAGAACCTGTTGATTGAGTACTAGGATGGAATGTAATCATGCAGATCACATTCATCACTTTTTACCTTGGGACGTTGCCCATAGATCCTTGGACACCTTTTCCTTGGGTCCTATGGTGGATGCTCAACAAGTCATATACTGTAGTTTACCCAGCTCTTGAGAGACAGGTTGCATCTTGCCTAAGGTGTACGGCTGCAAGGAGGTGTGTGTGAGGACTGGCCTCCTCCCTTTCTCCTGTCTTCCTTTCTCTTCCAGTGGGCAGAGGAACAGTGAAAGAGCCGTCATGTGCTGGACGGGCATGCATGCAGGTGCTCTTGATGACTGAGTATCCTATCTATAATCTAGCTCCATTTGGATTAGTAGATGCAAATCCTTCCCTCTCTCTAGCAAGGGGAGAGAGGGACTGACTATTAACAAGTTACTTATTCTTAGCAACAGTCTCTGACACTGTGGGTTCATCCAAACATTTTCGAATCATAGATATTACACTATTTTAATTTAAAATGCCCAGAAGTCTGGCAATTGAACATCTCTCTTGTTCAATAGCTAAGAGGTACGGTCACCTTCCTTTGCTCTTTCAAGAACAGGAAGAGAGTACCTAGGTGAGCTGAACTACAAGTCAGTTCAGAGATTTACTCAGAATCCTCCCTCCAAAAGTAAGTCTCTCATATGTAAAGACCAAGGGTTTGTATTTGTGTAGGAACAAATGACAAATTTTTAAAGTAATTTGTATTTTTCCTAACATACAAACCTGAGGTCTTTACATAAAGGACCAACCTCTTACCACCCCTCATTCTCATACCTGGGCCAAAAGGTAACCTGTATAGAACTGAATGCCCACCACCTTGGTGGATGGTGCTTCCGCCCCTACCATTGGTAGCTATTACCATCACCACCTTGCAAAGTTTAATGGCCAGTTTTACAGCTTGGTGGAAGTTAATCCTATATGTAAAGACCTCAGGTTTGTATGTTAGGAAAAATACAAAGTACTTTAAAAATTTGTCATATTCCCCATAAGCTCTGAAAGTTTAATTAGATACACTGTTAGGAAATTTTGATGCCTTTGGTAACAAACTCATGAGCTTTGGGTGGCAAGAGGCATTGTCATCATCAGTAAGACCTTAAGAGGCATTCCCATACTGGTATGGAATCTTGTGACTGTGAGACAAAGTAAAAAATAAAACCACACTGGGGAAGATGTTTTAGCAGTTCATGCCCACTCATTGTTCTTCAGAAAGACTGGTAACTGGAATGTATCTTTTCCTTTCAAGGCTTGGGGATTAGAAGCTTCATAAATCAGAGCTGCATTGATCATAAATCATACAGCAACAGCATCCACCTTTCTTTTCCTGCCTTAAACTTGGTGTTTGGCTATCTTCTTTACTAATAACTATCCTTTTATTTTTTAAACAGAGCCACTTTATTATTACTGAACGCTGCTCCAGTCAACATTCTTGCTCTGTAATTTTCTTGGTTTTAGAATCCCCTTTGTTCCTTCTTGCTTGGCTGTAGCTACTACTCCTGTAATCTTTACAAACCTTTTCCTGAAATTATCAAACCAGCTCTCACAGTCTTTGAAGTCTCCAAAGCTAGATCCTTTGCCTTCTACTTGCCTTAGGGGTTCTTATCAGGCCATGGCCTTTTTTTAATCTGTTTGAGTCTAGTAGGGTTAATTTTCTTATATCAGTCCAGCACCCACTGGATATGAATTTTCATAATAAAATTTCCTACTTCGATACTTGCCTACTGTTAAATTAGCTTATATCTCCTACACTGATAGGTGAGTCGGCATTCAAACAAAAATGAAGATCGCTTGGCTGGCTTGAAAGACTGTCTAGTTCACCTGTTCTCCACCAGGTGTGTTTGAACATTTTAAGCTCTAGTCAGAATTCTCCTTGACAGCCCACTAAGATGTGGGGAGGCTGGGTGGGATGTCAATACACTGACAAAAGGACGTTGGGTAGTGCAGCTAGACAAAATTCTGCTCAGCCTAGCAAGCGAAGAGCTTCTTACATGAAACCTAAAAACATTCTTACCTGATCTGGAATCCTTTCTGAGTAATACTGCCGCCAGAGGGTGGATACCATTCAGGGTATAAGACCATCATGTGTGTGCAGCTAAGAGTAGCCTGTAGAAAAAACCACTTCTTCAGCCAGCATGGAAGAAGCGGCGTGATTGGACCAGGCCAAACGGCAATCAATAAACAAGAAATACCTATGATACAAAGGTATGCACCTGTACAACAAAAGTACCTTCATGCTCCCCACAAACCAAAACCGGGATTAAAAAAAAAAGAACCTAATAGGTAGCTCTTTCTTTCGGTTCCGGAAAAGACTTTACCCGCTACTACCAACGGGCTAAGGGTTTTACACTTTTCGAATGTTTTTTCTATGTCTTTAGATGATGAGCAGAAAAAACCGAATTATACTTCCACTGTGCTGCATTAATTACATCCTCAAGTGACAAATTTTTCAAAAAACTAAATGATGTAGCAACTGCCCTCACACTATGAATACTTACCTTCAATAAAGGTAAAAGATTTTGAGATAACTCTTCATGAGATAGTTTTATCAAATACTTAACATAGAAGGACATTGCATTCTTAGATAATGGAGTGTTAGGTTTCCTAACTACACAAAACAAATAATTAACTTTGTCTCTTAGAGGCTTTGACCTATCTAAACAAATTTTAATGGCCCACACAGGACAGAGTAGAGCCTCTTCTTCATACCCCCACCAAAGAGGTTAAATTGGGAACCTTTACTGTTCTCGGCAGAAGCTTAGCCTTAACATCATTCTCTGCCCTGAACAAAGGCAGAAATGATAAAATGATATCTCCTTTTACATAAATTTACCTTGTAGGAGAATGCTTGTAACTCACTCAATCTTTTTGCTGTTGCTGGTGCTACCAAAAAAAAGTTTTCATGGTCAAAAACTTCAATGAAGCAGATTCCACAGGCTCAAATGGAGATGTGGATAAAAACTTCAAGACTACATCCAAGTTCCATGAAAGAGATTGATATTGCAATCTAGGGTTTTCAATCTCAAACGATCTTAACACCTCTTTAAGATCTGGATTGTTAGAAATGTCCAACTGTACATTCCGTAAAACTGGAGAAAGCACAGACCTATACCCTCGAATAGCAGCTACCGAAAGATTCTTACTACTGTGTATCTAAGAAAACTTAAGAATTTGATAATGTTATTTACAGAGGTAGAGGTACTGGAAATCCCTCTAGAACCACATCAGTAGTACTCAAACCACTGTCTATGATACAGGGCCAAAGATGAAGCTCATCTTGATTTAAGGAGAGACTTTTAAGATAGTTTAGAAAAGCCCTCGCTCGGAGGAGACAGTCGTGTCTCCAAGAGGTCAAATGCAGCACACAGAGGCGTTGGTGGAACCTCACTGAACTCGAATGTTTGAGTAGATCCTTCCTTAATGGCAGAATATGAGGAAGATCTACCAAAAGAGCTAACAGCTCTAGAAACCATTCCCTCTGAGGCCACCAAGGAGCTACTAGTCATTCTGCAATGGACTGACTCCCAAAACTTGTTAGCACTTTCCTTATTACTGCAAAAGTAGGAAAAATGTAAGCATCCAGATTGGACCCATCTTGAAGAAAAGCATCTACTGCCCAAGCCTGAGGGTCCTATGTGGAGAACAATACACTGGGAACTTCTTGTTCAATGATGTTATGAACCTGAAAATTGTGAGTCTATCCACATCCCGAGATAGAGAATGGAATGAGTTGGACTCAGTGCAGACTGCCCAGAGAAAGAGACAGGCAAAGCAACAGATCCTTGGCCCTCAAAATTCCGTCCAAAGAGTTGGCCAACACCAGCCAGTTGTCTAAATACAGCAGAATTCTTATTCCCAAGAGGTGACACCATCCTCCTAGTGATACTGAAATTCTCAATGAATACCTGAGGAGCCATAAACAGGCTGAAACAAAGTGCCCTGAATTGAAATACCTTCCCTACAAACACAAACTGCAGGAACTTGCGAGACTGAGTGTTTATTGGAATGTGGAAATACGCATCCTGCATGTCCACTGATATCATCCAGTCGTTCTTTTGAATTACCTCTAGCAATGTGCTGGCTGATTCCATGGAGAAATGGGATACACAAATGAAGGTGTTGAGTTTCGACAAAAACTGGGTGCCACCTGCCGGACACCTCTGGTACCAAAAAAAGGCGGTTGTAAAACCACGGAGTGTCTCCTAACACCTGCTCTATCACCTTCTTCTCTAGCAAATCTACCGTCTCTTCTTGAAGAACTGGAAATTTTCCCTGCTGCTGAAGATAAGATGGAAAAGCTATTGGGGATGACGACAGAGAAGGAGACAGAAAAGGAATTGCATATCCTTCCCTTAGAACCTTCACCATCCAGTGTTCTGCTCCTAATTCTCTCCAGATTTTACAGAAGGGCTGCAGTCGACCTCCCACCAGAACCTGAGGGTATAAAATGTCATTTCTTCCCAAAAGCCTTTATAGATTTGCTTTTATTGAAGCCTGAAGTGGGTCTATGAAATGTCTTAGCAGCTGAAGATGGTTCCTGAGACGAGGAAGAACGAAACTTGGCTGGAGGGCCAGAAGCAAGGGAAGGAACAGGTCTCTTCATGCTTGACTTAACAGACTGTCTGATCAACTCTTTTTTTTTCTTGTACAGTACTGCAATATCCTCCCTTATTGCCTTAAATAGAGATGGATTAAGAAGACACTCTAAAGGAGAAACTAAAACCGCTGCTAGTTTTTGAGTAAGAGAGACCTTCAAAGAAAGAAAGGAGCACAATTGTCCACTCTTCTTCAAGATGAAGTTGGAGAAAGCAAAAGAACACTCACCTACTGTGTCTGAAATAGCCTTGTCCAAGGAAGAAAAAAAATCTAATGACTCCTCCCAAGCTTTGATACCAGCTGGCGCCAAAAAATCCTTAAGGTGGCGCAGAGAGGCGGCAATAGTACTAAGCGAAAGCTCAAAAAAAGACAAGACTTCTATAATTCTGAATAAAGAGCTGGGCAAAGTCTCTCCTACATTAGACCAAAGTACCTTACCTGTCTCAAGAGCCTGTCTCTTCATCGGATCCATACAAGCAAAGAAATCCAAGTCGATGACCGAGGAAGGTTTAAGCGCCGGCAGCGCTCCTGTCTCATAAATTAGCTCTCTGTGGCTTCAAAAATCCAGGAAGACAAGAGCCAGTCGCCTTCCATGAAGCTTTATGCACCAAAATATGAGAAATTTAGTCAAAATGCACCCTAACTGAAGGAGAAAGCTTGGCTTTTTGAAGGACTTGACTGGAGCTGAGATACTAGATAATAAGAGAGACCTAGTCTCTACAGAACATTTGTTCTCTACCAAATGAGGATAAAGAGCTGTGCAATGGTCCATCAAATGCCTAAGACCAAAGGAGATTCTTCTGAATCAAGATCTTCTTCCACTAACTGAGGAGATGTGGTGACAGGAGCTGACTCCTCGCCACGCAAATCTGGCTCAAAGGAAGAGGAAACTGCCTGGTGCTGTTCCTGAGGCAGCACAAGGCAGCAAAGCTGAAGACGAGGTGCAAGCAGCACTACCAGTCATCAAAGAAAATGGGGAGGGTAGGAGAGGGGAGGGAAAAGAAGGGGCTACACCTGCCCCATCCATCTCCTCCAAACGTGACTTGATGGGTTGCAGACATTCCCAACTGACAAGTCATTAGCGCACAAGGCGGCTAGAATAACATTTAGCTTGGAAACCACCATAGAATCTGAAACCATAGTTTGATGAGAAGAAGAAACATTAACAAAGCCAGAGGAAGATGATTCACGAAAAGCTGAAAAACAGCATGTAAAGATCGAACAGAAGCAGTTAGAGGAATAGTTGAGAAAGACTTAGACCGAGACGTAGCAAAAGACAAAATAGGAGTTACAATAGATTGAGTCAACATAACTGAGTTTTGACAGCTCGCTACAGGCATATTATCACTAACAATGTCTAATTTACCTTCTTACTCTTATCTGTGCAACCAATTTCAATACCATCCACTGAAGATGATGAGGTCGAAATATTATGCAATGATTCACATTTACCAAAGCATCCTTAGGTGAATGCGTTAAATGAGACAGACTGTGAAAAAGGAGAAGCAGGTATTAGAGATCACAGAACTCCATTGCCCAGAGAACCGACCCAGTTCCCTGGTAGCTGACTCTTTTGCAAAGTCCCACTATCATAGGGCAGTCCAAGGCTCGGGCTACGAGCAAGGGAGGGCACCAACACCTTACTTGTAATGGGAATGCAAAAAGGAACGAACACTATGGGGGGGATTCGGAATGGTTCCCTGTCATGAACTGTTAAACTTGTAACAGAACTTAAAATAATGTTAACATCCTGTTCTAACTTCTTGATATGCTCTTCCTGAACTGAAAGGGGAGCAGAAGGCGGAGCTAAAAAGGAAGTCTCAATACTAGCACTATCAAAATGCCTACTCTGAGCAGGGATAGCTACAGATGAAGGGACATTAGGTAGGGAAGAACTGCCAGGTTTAAGTCCTGACCTAACTAATTACTTTCGCAATCTATAAGCTTCCCTTCTTTTCCTATATTTGACAAATTTAAGCATAAAGTCCTCAGACCAATTCCTACATTCCTCACATCTAGTTTCGAGATCACACTCTGTACCCCTGCAGCCGGTACAAACTGAATGTTGATCAACTTCAAATTTTAACATCCTGCTTACACAAAAATCATTCCTAATAGCCTGATGTCATTGATTTTGCTTCCAGTGGAAGACATTCTAGGAAAATGAAATTACAATACCGTAAACAGGTGCAAAACAGCCAAACTTTACAGAATACCAACAATCGCCTATGTGCAATGGTGCCAAGGAGAATTCTGATAAGAGCTTAAAATGTTCAGACACACCTGGAGGAGAAACAGGTGAACTAAACAGTCTTCCAGGTCAGCCAAGCGATCTTCTTCTCTACAGTCTGAATGCCGACTTGCCTATCGCGCAGGAGATATAAGGTAATTTAAGTGGGTAAGGTTCATCCCAAATAAAATCATTTCTACTTGAGAGGGAGAGAGATCAACTTCACACATGATGCAGTATTTCTGTACCTGCTACTAAAGTTGCAGCAGTCACTACCATTTCTTTCTTATACATGAAACCCCCAAGTCTACTTGCTGACACTTTAATGGTAGACAACCTTAGCATATGAATCCACTTAACAAATAATCTAACAATTCAGTCTTTTCTTGCTAGCCTTCACTTCCTTTGGACTCTTGGTAGCACTTACAGCAGTATCATGAGTTTTATGCTTTTGATTCATGACTAAATTCAAAATTTTTAAGCTGTATCACACTAAAGATACAAGAAACAGAAAAACTACTGATCATTGGGTGAGATAAGCACCAAGTGAGACTGAGAACTGAGACAAAGCCAATGTAACTTATACAATCTTGAAAACCCAAAGATTCCAGTGCAACTGCTAGCCATTAGCCAAAATCCAAAGTCTGGAAAAAATTCATCAAAATATGACATTATTACCACCACCTTATCATCCATGATTCCTCCTGGATATGAGGCTAAACTGTATCCGGTTGCAAAGCTTTTGCTAAAGGACATAATGAGGTTACCTTGAATTGCTGCTACCTCCAGGTCACCCTTGGGCCAGGTGTAGTACCTGTAAGCCTCCCTTGCTAGGGTACAGCTCCACTGCCTTGTGGATAAACTTTTTAGTTAAAGGCTAAGGAGAAGGAAAACTCCCAATTTAAAACCCCTACTGCCTTGTATGGTCAACCTTTTTAGGTAAAGGCTAGGTCTATGGCTTATAACCATAGCATGGAAGAGAACTGGAGACCTCACCATGTATAACCTCCAAGAATAATCATGGCTACGTCACAAAGAAGATTACAGATGAACGGCGTCAGTGGGAACTATGTCAGAATGGATGATGTGGTTGTCTCGCCCGGTCAAACTAGTCATGTGGTGCAGGTGGCATTTGACCGTCATCAAGCTACTGCCTAAAAAAAGAAAAGAAAGAAATGTAATAACAACCCAAAGACAACAGAAAACAAGGAAAATAAGGATAGCTACTTGGAATGTTAGAACATTATATCAGGCTGGAAAGAAAATGAATGTAGAGAGAGAAATGGAAAGAATGAAGCTACAAATATTAGGGCTTAGTGAGGTTAGATGACCAGGAGTGGGATGTTCTCCAACTTTACAGGAGGAACCTTCATATACTCGGGAGGCCAGAGTGCTGAGAGAGGTGTTGGTGTGATGTTAGCCAAATCTGTGAAACCATGTTTGATAGGCTATTGGGCTGTATCTGACAGGATTTTGTTGGTGCGTATAAAAGCCACACCATTCAGTATATGCATAATATAAGTATATGCACCTACATCTGAACATGATGAAGAGGATGTTGATCAATTTTATCTAGAGTTAAATTGAGCAAGAGAGCAGTGCAAAGAGCATGAAGTAATTATGGTTATTGGTGACCTCAATGAGAAGGTGGGACAAGGAAGAACAGCGGATATTGTTGGGCCTTTTGGATTAGGTAGAAGAAATGAGAGAGGAAACAGATTTGTAGACTGGTGCTTAGAGAGAGAACAGATTATATCAAACACCTGGTTTAAGCACCACCCAAGATATCTCTGGACATGGAAAAGCCCTGGTGACAGAGTTAGAAACCAAATAGACTTTCTAACCATCAATAAAAGATTTAGGAACTCTGTCAAGCAAGTGAAAACCTAGGAGCCAATTGTAATAGTGACCATGTACCAGTTGAAAACAGAGGAAATGAAGAACCAATATAATATAATTGTAAGAAATAGATATGACTAGCTTAAGGAGGAAGACCCAGTGCTCCAACATCCTCAGCAAAAGTGGCAAAATATGGAAAATGCAATAAGAGAAGGTAATGAAATAATACCAACAACAGAAAGGAGAGCTCGGAGAGAATGGATGACAGAAGATATCTTGATAATGATGGATGAAAGAAGGCAACAGAAGGGTAAAAATGAAGATAGATATAGAACTCTGGATAGAACTATTAAGAGGGAATGCACAAGGGCAAAGGAGAAATGGATGGATGAGATTTGTGAGGAGGTAGAAGACTTGGATAAAAGGGATGAACGGACAAAGTATGATAAGGTGAAAGAAATTACTTTTAAAAAGAAGAGAAGTATCAGCACTGGTATCAAAAAAGCGGATGGAACCATAGTAATGGAGTCAAAAGAAATATTGGAAAGATGGACGGAATATATTGGAGAATTGTTTGATGATGATAGAATAGAACATCTAGACTTCAATGACAACGGAGAGGGACCAAGTATAATCAAATCAGAGGTAGAGGCATCTTTAAAACAAATGAAAAGCGATAAAGCAACAGGTGATGATGGAATAGCAGCAGAGATGTTGGTAGCTCTGGGAGAATACATCATTGATATATTAATGGAATTAGTGGAAGGAATATATGAAGATGGAGAGCCTACAACACAGATGTACGAATCAACATTTATCACAATGCCAAAAATACCAGGAACACTTGAGTGCAATAAACACCGGACTATCAGTATCATGAGTCAGACCACAAAATTAATATTAAGGATTGTTTTGAATAGAATAAGAAATAAGAAACCCCAGAGATTGGCAATGAACAGTGTGGTTTTATGAGAGATAAAGGGACAAGAAATGCAATTTTATTTTGAGAATGTTGATGGAGAGAGCAATAGAAGTGAAAAAAGATCTATATGTTTGTTTTGTTGACTATGAAAAGGCTTTTGATTGGGTCAGACGATCTAAAATTGATAAAGAATTTATATTGGAATCAAGAGGCATCAGTGAAAGTAGAAAATGATGAATCAGAGACTCGGCACATCAAGAGAGGTGTAAGACAGGATTGTGTGTTATCACCTCATCTCTTCAATTTATATAGTGAAATGATAATGAGAGATCTCAGAGATATGGAAGGAATTAAGGTTGGAGGAGTCAATAATAATAATATCAGATATGCTGATGATACAGCACTTGTTGCAGACTCTCATGATAAACTTCAAGCTTTAGTCAGTACTTTACACGAGTCAAGCAGAGAAAGAGGTCTGTCAATAAATATTAAGAAAACAGAAGTTATGGTTATCTCCAAAGATGAAATCCCCCCAAGAACAGATATAAGAATTAATGCTGAAACAGTTAAAAAAACCGATAGTTTTAATTATTTAGGATGCACTGTCACAAGTGATGGAAAATGCGAAAAAGAGATCAGGAAGAGAATATCCTTGGCAAAAGATGCATTTGGTAAGATAAAGAAACTAGTCACCAACTCAAAAATATCAATGAAACTTAGGAGAAGATTTGTGAAATGTTTTTGTTTGGTCTGTATTGTTGTATGGCTGTGAAACTTGGACCTTGAGGAAGGCAGATGAGGAGAGGTTACAGGCTGCAGAAATGTGGTTTTGGAGAAGGATGCTGAAAATATCATGGACAGAAAGGAAAACTAATGAGCAGGTATTAGAGAGAGTAGGCATTGAGAGAGAACTTTTGGCTTCAGTGAGAGGTAGACAAATGTGGTTTGTGGGTCACATAGTGAGAAGACAAGAACTAGAATATCTCTCTCACTAGTAAAATCAATGGGAGGAGGCCAAGAGGAAGACCTAGACAAAAATATATGGAAGGACTGGTGAGAATGACTGGAGGGAGAATGCCTGCAGCTCAGTTGCTGCAGAGAGTCGGAAATAGAGAGGAGTGGCGAGACATGATTGCCGACGTCCTTGGGGATATGGCACCTGGATGATGATGATGATCATCCATGAAGTACAATAATATTTACCCTGCTAACCTCATGGTAAAAATAAAAGTTACTCATATATGTCACACAGCCTTAAAAAGTCTAGAAAACCCAGAGTCCTCAACCTGCATAACCCAATAAAAATTCTTCTTACTCTCTCTTTTGCTCTTTAAAACAGTTCACTGAGGACTGCCTGTCACTAATACAAAACAAAATCAATATACCAACTATATTCACTGATGAAAGAATGAAATGACAAGACAGAAAGAGGATGGAGCTAACACACATCACTATACTATGGAAGCTTAGAGGTGAATGATCTTTATGACACAATGAGTGAAGAGGCTTCCTCTAGCAGTGGGATAGTCTGAGAGAATGACAACATTTATTTTACTTGACGTGCTATTTCATTTATGACCAACACAACACCATGGGTTACTATGTAAACAAAGTAAAAGGAGTGCACACTGTATGGTTGTACAAATACAAGTGAAATGCTTCAAGCCAATAAAAAGTAATGTTGGGTAACAATGTCATGCAAGATGACCTTTCCACCTAAAACATGCCCAGCTACAACATTAGACTGTATATCTTTATCTTCAAAAATAATACCTGCATCAATTCAACAGTCCTTTGACGCCGTGATGTCATTTCTGAGCTAGATTTCTTGTAAAATAAAACATAAGCTTCACATTTAGCAACAGTTTCTGGTGATACTTCTGTCACATACTGATCATCAAATTCATACCATCGACCATTACTCCAGTTTTGGCAGTATGCAGTGTAATGACCTCCTCCAGCAGTGCCATGATGGCATATTACAGCATACAAATCATAAATATTGACTTCAGACGAACAATCTGAAAGAGCAATAAATAATAATCAATTTACACAAAAGGAAAAGTTCATCTAGCATATTTCATACACTGTAACCCAAAGCTATACAGCACAATTGCAAGAAAAGCACCTTGATTTAATACGAAGCTCTAGAGCAACTGTCTGCAGCATTTCATCAAACACTGATATTCATTCAAAGATACTACATAACTTATTAGGCACTAATTATTTGCAAGGCTAAAAATAACTAAGTAGGGGATTTAATTTGTAAGTAATATAAAAAGCAAAATGTTATACCGGAGGGACTAAATTTTTATGTTAAAAGCCCTAATAAAAAAAGTTACCAATACTGTACATATCTAAAAAAACACAGATGATATGGTAGTAACCACACAACTACCTAATAAAAACTAAGCACAAAACTGACAAACAGAACACAGTTAATGGTATGCTTCTAGTTTTTGGTAATTAAAATCATCTAGTAAAAAGCTAAAGGGAATGGGCTCATAAAAATAAAGGATGTCTTATAAACCTTCTCAACCCCATCCCACCAAAATATGACACCAAACAGAAGAATTTACCTTTGTGAAGGAATGGCATCAAGTCTAAGCCATGCAGTGGAAAGGACACGTATTGGCTGATCTTAGAACTAAACATATACTCATGTCGAAACCTCTTCAGATGAATGATCAGCACCTCTGGCAGCTGGATAACCTTGGAGTATTTAACCCCGTTGCGTAATTTACAACACTTCTCGCAAGAGTACATGTTATCTCCCTTCAACTCATCGGCACTGAAGAAAGCAGCAAGACAGTGATGTAAAGACACAGCAGGTCCCCAAAGCCATGATCTCAACCACACCCACATCCACCACATCCATCTGAAATTACAATTTAGTATTTTCTTCAACCAATGGCTGGTCATTCATTAAATAAGAAAGCTGCATTTATAAATCATTAACAATAAACTGTATTTCCCACATCGAAGGCAACCTGACCTCAAAGACATAGTACATCAATTTTGACCTGCAAAATTTTCTGTAAAAAATGTTGCACCAATTTCTCATGTTGAAGGCTTTGTTTGGTGTGCTGTGTGCATTAGGCTGTATCAGTGCATACAAGTACCATGGCTTAGGTCAATACAGCATACTGATTATTGAAATGTTTCCAGTTCATTTACTTTAAAAAATACTTCATGTTTATTCAAATTCAAATAAATTGATTTTAATATTTGCATCCAATCATAATTTTCTTTGTTTTTATTATACTTTTGTATAATTACTATTGATACACTTCATTCACAGGTCATATACAGCGGGTCTGATTACTTTCTAGCAAAGATAACTTCCTCTACGGTTAGGACAGGCCTATGCAAAACATGACCTTCAGCCTCTAGGAAATAGAGTAATTGGACTATAATATACAGATAGCAAATATTTCAAAAGGAAGATACTCTGGCAACTCACCCATCTGTTGTAGCATCACATGATGCCTTTGCAAGATGAAGACTGCTACTACTACTCGAGTTACTTTGCTGTTGCAATTGTGAGACAGAGGAATGCTGTAATATGCTCAGCTGGTCACTGCTTGGAATTGGCAAACTAAGGTCCTGGAATGTTTCTTTTCTGGAGGAGATAGTATTACATGTCAGGCACTGCACAGAGCTAACAATTGTCCCATCAAATATATCTGATATGACACTCCGATAAGAGGGAGGCTTTTTTCTCCGTGCTGTATTGTTGACATTAGAGGCAGATAACTTTCCTGGTGGGGGAGATGTTGTTGAGGCTGAAAAAAAAGTATATTTGTAAGAATTAGCTGGAATACACAAATATTTGTAAGAATCATCTGGAATGAAAATCAAATGTAAGACTACCCATTGTGTTATTTCAAGCAAGCTTTAAGGATTTAGAAAGACACAAGCCTACAATATAGTGAGTAAAATAGGCTAACCAAACTTCTGGGTCAAACTTTTGGGTATTTACTTAATTCTTACATATGGAATCAAAACTGGAACAAGGAACACTTCAAGCTAGACAATGAAGTGGGAAGAAGGATATATGAAGAGTCAAAAGACTGAAAACAACATACTTGGAACCTGAGGGGACACAGTAAAAAAAACCTTCAATAAAAAAACCTTCAACACTGCCTACAGTGTGTCCTGTATCATTTTACACTGTCCTGTATCATTTTACATTTGTCACCACCACTAAATGATATACTGAAGAATTTTGCACTAGACATTAAAACCCATTGAAAAAATTCCATGACTGAAAAAAGTTGGTAACATTTGAGCATCAGCATCAACTCCAATGCTGCATCATACAAAGGATTTCTGTGAAATTCTGTCATTCAAGTCGTTCGTGTGCTTTATCTTCCACAAATTTTCACTCATCTCCAGCCTCCCTTCTCCTGGTTCTCATCCAAGTAGGTTTGGGTCTTCAAACTCTTTTGTCACCCACAGGAGCCCAGATGAAACTATCACATACAGTACTATTCTCTCACGGACTGTGCAAATGACATATCCATGCCACCTGCATCTCCCTTTCATCATTATATCATCAACAAATGGAAGACACTGCAGACCCACAATAAAATCTTGCCAAAGGAGGCTTCATCTTATCTAGACAGGCCTCAGTACTGGTATCATTCTCATCCCTCATTCAATGTTCCTTACCAAAGGCTAAATACCTAGTATGTTCTTAGAAATTTCATTCTGTCTCAAACATGACAATCTTTTCTGTTTTTCTTTCCTAATTAACTTTCTAGTAACTATTTGATGAACCAAGTTATGGTAGATATAATACCTCTAAAAGATGAGGTGAGTGATGACATGGAAGGTTTGCTGGAACCAAGACCACTTGTAGTACAAGAGGAAATAACTGGGGGAGAGGTGGTTGTTGATAAACCTCCTGCAGAGTCAGAATCTAACAGAGTAGTGTCAGATACTGCATCTGAGAATTCAGGGGTTTCATGGTCTGGTAGTAACAAGCTGCTGAAAAAAAAAAAAAACAATAATAAACCTTGATAATCAAAATATAAATTTTCATAATACAATTTATTATTTGGATACTTACCTACTATTAAAGTTAGCTTATATCTCCTTGCCGATGGGGGAGTCGGCATTCAAACAAAGGAAAAGATTGCTTGGTGTACTGGAAGACTATCTAGTTCACCTGTTCTCCACCAGGTATGTTTGAATGTTTTAGCTGTCAGAATTCTACTTGACAGCACACTAAGTGTGGGGAAGCTGGGTAGGGTCTACTTTAACAGTATCCAAACAAATTTTATTGGGAAAACATGACATTTTTATAAAATAAAGTTTTATATATACTTACCAAGTAATTGCATAGCTAACAATTTTTAATTACCGGCAGCTAAAACTTGAAAATTTACAGTAGCAATTCTTTTGTTTGTTCTGGTGTAAGTAACTAGCCCCGCCCACTTTTGGGGAAGAAGAGGAACAACATAGCAAGAATGCTCAATTTGTTTATGCTGTAATGTCCATGAGAGGGGAGGAGGGAGGGCTCCCACTCTGTAATTACTTGGTAAGTATATACGTATAAAACTTTATTTTATAAAAATGTCATTTTTGTGTAAGTAACTTACCAAGTAATTACACAGCTGATTCCCACACTGATAGGAGGTGGGATTCGTGGACTTATTCTACCTCAAGTATTAAAAGTAATAATTTGAGAATAGAAAGGAGTAGTTAACATCAATACAATGTTTATTGTTCCTTACCTGGTAAGAGAGCTGCTGGTGGTGCTCATCTTACTCTGTAGAGGTGTGGTGGTATAGCCAAGTGTCACCTGCCACATAAGTGGGGACCTTGCAGCGAAGGACTTCTCCGAACGCTAACAAAGTATAGAAAGTACGCCCCTGTCCTGGGAGCAGTACTGACACACAACACCAGATAACAATGCTGATACTTACACCAAAAGATTAAAAAAACACCATCACCCAACCATCAAAAGACCTGGAGGGTGTCCCAGTACAGAGCAGGCCCCCGCTCCCCTAAACTCAACACCAAGTTAAAAGGTAGAGTAAGGATGGGAGGAACGCTTCCTATACTTCCTTCCCCCACACTGTGCCAGCCACCAATAAAGGACCCAAGGTACTGCAATCATTAAAAACTGTTTCAACATCACATAGATAATGTGTTGAAATAATGACTCACATCTCCAATAAGTGGATTAGAGAATGGAAGCAAGAGAAAGATTATGCCTGAACGATAAGGATGTAGCCACGTCTCTAATCTCATGCGCTATTACCCTTAAAAAGGGAAGAAGCTCTTCTCCTACTTGTGAATGTGACTCGCAAATGAGATCTCTTAGAAAGAAAGAGAGGGCATTCTTCAAGAGAAGTTGTGAAGGGTTCTTCACTGAACACCAAGGGTGATCGGATGTACCTCTTATTTTGTCAGTCCTATGGAGGTAGCACTTGAAAGCCCTTACCGGACAAAGGAATCTTTCCTCATCTAATGAACCTACCACCTGAGATAGGTTCTTAATGCTAAAAGAACAAGGCCAAGGTTTGGCTAGATTTTTGTTTTTAGTGAGAAAGCCAAGAGTAAAGGAGCAAATCGCATTTCCATTAGAGAAACTGATTCTCCTATCCAGAGCTTGGATCTCACTTACTCTCTTGGCTGTAGCCAAGGATACTATGAATAAAGTCTTCCTAGTTAAGTTTCTCAGCGAAGCAGAATCAATAGCTTCAAAGGGTGGACCTGAAAGCCATTTAAGTACCACGTCCAGATTCCATGATACTTGCTGTAAATCTTTGCACTTCGTCGTAACAAATGATTTAATAAGTTCGGATAAATCTCAATCCGAGGAAATATCTAGGCCTCTATGCCTGAATACAGAGCCTAACATTGCCCTATAACCTTTGATAGTGGATGAGGACAAGCCTTTAGAAGTTCTCAGGAGCAACATAAAATTGGCAATCTCTGTTAAAGATGTCTTAGAAGAGGAAACATGATTTGCTTGGCACCAAGTGTGGAAAATAGTCCACTTGCTCTGGTAGACATTGGGTGAAGACTGTCTCCTGCATCTAGAGATAGCTTGTGCAGCTGCTCTAGAAAATCCCTTAGCTCTGAGGAGTTTCTTGATAGTTTGAATCCTGTCAGTGTTAGCATGGATAACCCCTGATGGAATCGCATGAGATGGGGTTGTCTGAGAAGCTTGTGTTTTTGAGGAAGAAGTCTTGGGAAATCGGACAGGAGACTTGAGGTCCAGAAATCATTCCCTTAGAGGCCATCATGAGACCTGAATTTGTTTATCACTTCCCTTACCATCCCAAAGGGAGAGAGTGCATACAGGCTCTTGTTGGACCAGCCCAACAGCATGGCATCCGTTGCCCATGCTGCGGGATCTAGGACTGGAGAACAATAAAGTAGAAGGCGGTGAGTTTTGGAGGTTGCAAAAAAGGTCTACTGTTGGCCTTCCCCATAGCTTCCACAGCTCTAAGCACACCAATGGATCCCACGTCCATTCCGTGGAAATCACCTGGTTGCTGAGACTCAGCTGGTCGTCTAGAACATTCATCTTGCCATGTACAAATCTCATTACCATCCTTGACTGATTTTGATTAGCCCAGAGAAGAAGGTCTTCTGCCGCCTCGCAAAGGGAGAAGGAGTTCCCACTTGCTTGCTCATGTAGGCCAGGGCAGTCTATTGTCCAAGTGCACTGCAATGGTCTTGTCTCGAACTTCTGAAGCGAAGGCTTGCAATCCTAGACTGATCACAGTCAGTTCTTTCAAGTTTATGTGACAATTTTCCTGTTCCATTGTCCACCCTCCGGAGACTTCCTTGAAAGTCCGAAGCATAGAGCTCGGAAATGAAAAATCTGGTTCCGAAAAACAAAGCGAAGGTACTTCCTCGAGTCTGGGTGTATGGGGACATGGAAGTACACATCTTGCATGTCTATGGAGACCATCCAGTCCCCTTGATGAAAGGATGCAAGAATTGAGCAGTTTGTCTCCAATCTGAATTTTGTCTTCCGTACAAAAACATTCAGTGCACTGACGTCCAGCACTGGTCTCCATCCTCCTGAAGACTTTGGAACCACAAAAAGGCGATTGTAATACCCCTCCAATTCTACATCTGTGACTTTCTCTTGCTCTTTTTTGAGGAAGAGCAGAAACCACCTCTGAGAGGGCCAAAAACCTTCTTGAGCCTTTCGAATATGCGGTTAAGACGATGGGTTTCTTGGCTAAGAGTGGATAATCTTTGAAGGAAATTAGGTATCCGCTCCTGAGGACCTCTATTACCCACCGTTCTGCTCCTCTCTTGCTCCATTCTTCCCAAATAAGAAGGAGCCTGGTGCCCACTGCTGCATGGAAAACTTTCTTCACTTTTTGGAAGAAGGTTTGGATGAAGACATTTTGATGGCCTTGGAGGAGAGGCGGATGTTAGCACGAGGCCTAGACTGAAATCTTTGCCTGATGACTCTAAAGGGCTGGTGCTGCACAGGAGAGGAAGACCTGGTATTGAAGAAGAAATTCTCTTGAGCATATTTAGAAGACTGGGTCAGGAGATCTTGACTTCTTTTGCAAGTCAGAAGTGATACCATTAACCACTGCCTGAGGGAAAAGGAAGTCACGCACTAGAGGAGAGGACAGAAGAGCCGATTTCTGTGCAGACGTGAACCCTTTGGATGTATAAGGGCACCAAAGCTCTCTCTTCTTTAAAATACCCATAGCATATGTTGAGATTAATTCCCATGAAGCGTCTCTAATTCCCGTCTATACAGGAAAGTATGCCCAGAAGATCCGAAGTTAAGTCTGTGGGAACAGAAGGAAAGTCCTGGATTTTCTTGGCCAGGGTACCCACTGCCCAATCCAAGAAACGGATGACTTCAAAGACTTTGAAAATGTTCTTCAACAGGTGATCAAGCTCAGCGGAAGAGAAGAGAACATCACTTTCACCACTGAAAAGGCAGACCTACATGAGGCTTCAATGAGCCCAGAGAAGTCGCCCTGGGAGGAGGCAGACACACCCTGCGAGGGAACTTCTCCGGTAGTGTAATACGAATACCTCCTTCTCAATAAGCACGAAGGAGGATAACAGAACACGGCCTTCCCTTGTTCTCTCTTGTCCGCTAACCAACACTCTACTTCACTCATGGCCTTCTTAGCTAAAGTAGAAAGCACCAATTTGGGGAGCTTGGAGGATTCAGACTGAAGATTACTCATCTGAAAAGTCAAAGCCGGAGAAGAAGGAGCCACTGGAGAGAAGAAGTTGGAAAAGGAGCGAAGTAGGAAGCACAAAAGGGCTGAATATGCTGTGGTAGGAGTATCCTCTTCCTGATCTTGAGCTTCCTCCTTGGCTGACAAGACTGGAGACAGAGGAGCATCAACCACGCTTGATGGAGGCTGAAGTTTCAAAAAGCTCAAAATGTCATTTAGGCACTGCTGAAAGGGAGCCAGAGTCAGGTCTAACACCACTGGCACTGCAGAGGAAAAAGCTGTTGTCATACAATGAGAAGAAGGATGATCAATTATCGTTGGCCGACTGGGAGCAACTGGGCACTCGGGAGCTTCTGAAAGCTCAGAGGGTACAGAGCGCTCGGGAGCCAATTGGCGCTACTGGAGGTTCTGAGGTCGATGGAAGCTCTGGCGCCAAAGGGTTCCAGTGCCAATGGACGCTCCGGCGCCAACTGGGGGTTGGCCGCTACTGCTGAAATCACTACATCGCAAGAAGAGGAGTGTCTAGATGCGACAGTGGGAGCTGGAGGACGCTCTAACAAAGAAGTGAGCTCAGAAGCAGCGGACAGCTCAGGCACTAATGGGTCCGCCAACAAAATATATCTGCGTTTGGATCAATCAGAATCCGACACACGACATTTGAGGGGTGAAACTTCTGGTGAGAAACGCTCTGGACTGTCCAAAAAACTACAAGAGGGAACAGCCTCTTTTGTTTTCTTACAAGGCACCTGAGGGGTACTAGACACATTCACTGCAGACCTCTTGAGCAGTCTAGACTCATCCTTGAAGCGCCACTGTCGCCTGCACTTGGGACTCGATGCTATGGAACTGGAAGAAAGACAGTGCATATCCGAGAAAATGCCTTTCCAATGGCGTTTTGTTGACACCTGGGAATCTGCAACAGGTGCGACTGAGGGGCCAACTGCCCATGGGCAAACCCCACCAACCTCCCTTGGGCCTCCGGTATGACTTCTCCCAGGTGTGGGGAGTATGTCAGGGACCTTTGCCTAGGAGAGTCGGCGGGACAGACAGCCAGCTCCTCGACTAACACTTCACTATGAGCACTGCATTCATGGTTCATGATTTGACAAACTGAATCACCCAACCAAAATACAGAATGCATTAATAATTCAAACTTCCGATCAAATTTTGCTTCAAGAGTGGCAACGGCATTGGGGTCAGAAGTAAGAGAGCTGGCAATGGGAACAGGTTGTATAGTTGAAGGACTGGGGTAAGGAGACATAATAGAAATTACAGAAACATCAGATCAAGATTTAGAAGAATGCTGACTAGCTAAAGACTTGTCACTCCCAGCATTAGCTCTCCTAGTTCTGTCTTTTTTTAAATTTGGAAAGGTGAGAAGTTAAAATCTTCCACTGTCTAGGGTCCCAGTCAACACATTCAGCACAGGTAAGATCTATAGAGCACACTTGGCCCCTGTAACTAGCACAAACAGAACATAAGTCGTATTTGGCAGAAGTCAATCTCGTATTGCAGCCTTTGCTGCAATACTGAGTGCTCAGTGTACTTGCATCAGACATTGTCAAAGTAAGCGACAACTAAGTCCAAACAAGTTAAAATTCAGTAAACTGTCCCATTTAAGTCAACCAGATTAAATAAATGCCGAAAGGAAATCAAAAGAATCCAAAATACTTCACTGATACTTCTGGGAAAATAACTAGCAAAGCCTACGAAAATCCAAATTTAATCCGTTGCTCTCAACCTTTGTCAGAAGCAAATAAATTGAGCCTTCTTGCTATGTTGTTCCTCTTCTTCCCCGAAAGTGGGCATGGCTAGCTACTTACACCAAAACAAACAAAAGAATCACTACTGCTAATTTCAAATTTTATCTGCCGGTTATTAGAAATCGTTAGCTATGTAATTACTTAGTAAGTTTCTTACATAAAATTATATTTTTTGGATGAATCTTACCTATTGTTAAAGATAGCCGATTCCCACATTGAGAAAAAAGATGGTGGGTAGTGCAGTTAGACAAATTCCACTCAGCCAAGCGAGCTAAGAGCTTCTTGTATGAAACCCAAAACATCCTTACCTGTTCTGGAATCCTTCCTGGATAATACTACCACCAGAAGGTGGATTCCATTCAGGGTGCAAGGCTCTCATGTATGTGTGTGCAGCCAAGGGCAGCCTTGCAGAGAAAACAGTTTCATCTTTAGCCAGAATGAAAAGAAGCAGCGTGATGGGACCCCTGTGCCTGGGTTCGATAAAAAAACGACAGTCCACTACAAATAAATACCTATGATACAAATGTACGCTCCTGTACAACAAATGTACCTTCATGCTCCCCAGACAACATACACCCAGGATTAAAATAGAGCCTAAAAGATTGCTCTTTATTTCGGTTCAAGAAAAGACTTCACCTGCTACTACTAGCGGGCTAAGGGCTTCACAATCTTCGAACTCGATTTCTACACCTTGAAGATACTGAGCAGCAAAACCAAACTGCACTTCGACTGTGCCACATTAATTACATCCTCAAGTGATGAATTCTTCAAAAAACTAAATGACGTAGCAACCGCTCTCACACATTGAATATTTACCTTCAATAAAGGTAAGAGATCTGGATTTAGTTTTTCAAGCGCTAGTCTTATTAAATGCTTAACAAAAAAAGACATCACATTCTTAGATAATGGAGTGTTAAGTTTTCTAACCCCACAAAATAAATGGTAAACGCTGCCCCTTACAGGCTCAACCTATCTAAATAGATTTTAATTGCTTCAAAGAAGCAAATTCTAAAGGATCAAACACATCTGCAGATACAAATTTTAAAACTACATCGAAGTTCCATGAAAGAGATTGATACTGAACTCTGGGGACTTCAAACTCAAACAATCTCAGCACCTCCTTAAAGTCTGGATCATTAGAAATATCCAACTGCACATGATGCAGAACTGAGGATAGCATGGATCTATACCCTTGAATAGCAGCTACAGAAAGATTCTTACATATCCAAGAAATCAAAATAACTTGATGTTTTTGTCTATAGAGATACAGGGGCTGGAAATCCCTCTAGAATGACACCAGGAGCAGTACACAAACCACTGCCTCTGATACAAGGTCAGGGTTGTTGCTGTCTTAATATAAGGATAGATTTCCAAGATACTTTATGAAACTCCCTTGCTTGGAGGAGACAGTCAAGTCTCTCCAAGTGTTTAAGTGTAGCATGAGGAAGCTTCGGTGGAACAGCATGGAACTAGGTTGTCTGAGTAGATCCTTCCTTAACCCCTTCGCCACCGGGACGTACACATGTACATGTAGATTGAAGAGATAAACAGATTACATCTGAATGCCAAGGATGTAGCCACCGCTCTTATTTCATGAGCCTTGACCTTACATAAAGGCAGTAAATCGTCCTGAACCCCCAAATGTGATTCCGAAATCACAGACCTTAAATAGTGTCAATGCATTCTTGGACAATGGACAGCTGGGGTCTTTCACGGAACACCAAGGTTGAGGGGGAACCTCTAAGACTTTTGGTTTTTTCTACGTACACTCGTAAGGCTCTTACAGGACAGAGGACTCTCTCTTGATCTGATGGGCCCAGTACTTCAGACAGGCTCTTGATTGAAAAGGAATGTGGCCAAGGGTTACAGTAAACCCCCACATTTGCAGGGGATGTGTACCACACCCCTCCCCACCCCACGAATAGCTAGAACCAGCAAATACTTAGAACCCTTTTAAAAACACTTTATTTTGATAGTTCAACCATACAAAAAACTAAAAATGCTTAAACAGGTATTATCCTACTTACGATGGGGTTAGGTTCCAAAAATACCCATCGTTTGTTGAAAAAACATTTCTCGAATATATTTATTGTAATATAGTGGCCGTTATGCAGGTTCTTTAACATACTCAGGACGGGCTGTATGACTGACCAGATGCAACAAACAAAGGGGGAAAACAACAAAAACAATAAAATGAGCTTAAAATTAATTTATTTACAATATTTACAAGTGAGTCAGGTCTGGCAAAAGATAAAACCATAAGTACAATAAAGGTCAAAAGGCAGCACTAAACAAAATCAAGTTAAACAATTAACTTTATAAACAAAAAGTAGCTTTAAACAAAGAGGCAAAATAAACAACAGCAGGCAGAAAAAAAAAAAAAAACCAAACATACGCCCCTCCATCGGGTCACCAAGACAGCCCTCAGCTGTACAATTGGACAAGACCCCACAAACCAGAATAGCCCGATGGAGACGTCAGGACAGCCTCACGCTGTCATCAAAGATGAGCAGCTCGTGGTCACACGACTCTCATGGTCACACTCCACCTCACGACGTGGTAGGGTTCAATTTGTTGCTCAAAAAACCAACGCCGACTGAAAACTGCCTGCTGCTGCTGCCACTGCCGCTACTCTCGCTGCCCTACCAGACCCGACTGAAGCAAGAAAAACGGCAGCTCACTGCGAAACATCAAAAAAAAAAAAAACTTGAAGGAGGCAGCAATCCACAAAAGATAAACGGCGGGAACCAGCAGTTCCCGAGAACCATCACTTAACGTGACACCTCCCGATAAAAGAAAAAAAAAAGATTATTTTTTTTTACCAGTCCTCAATGTCAGAACAACCCCGCAGCCAAAACAGAGCCATCCTAAAACGGTCGCCATTGTAACGATAACCGAGTGGGCCGTTATGCAGGTTCTTTAACATACTCAGGACGGGGCTGTCATGACTGACGGCAGATGCAACAAACAAAGGATTAAAAAACAACAAAACAATAAAATGAGCTTAAAATTAATTTATTTACAAATTTACAAGTGAGTCAGGTCTGGCAAAAGATAAAAACCATAAGTACAATAAAGGTCAAAAGGCAGCACTAAACTTTTTCAAGTTAAACAATTAACTTTATAAACAAAAAGTAGTTTTAAACAAAGAGGCAAAAATAAACAACAGCAGGCAGAAAAAAAAAACCAAACATACGTCCTCCATCGGGTCACCAAGACAGCCCTCAGCTGCACAACAGGGACAAGACCCCACAAACCAGAATACCCCGATCTCTCAGGACATCACGCTTCATCAAAGATGATAGCTCGTGGTCACACGTTATTTTTCATGGTTACTCCACCTCTACGACGTGTTTTAACCCGGCAGGCGCCTCAATTTGCTGCTCAAAAACTCGACCAACGCCGACTCCAAAATTGCCTGCTGCTGCTGCCACTGCCGCTGGGCGCTGCCCTACCAGACCCGACTGAAGCAAGAAAACGGCAGCTTTTTTAAACATCAAAAAACAAAAAACTTGAAGGTAAGGAGGCAGCAATCCACAAAATCTGGGAACCAGCAGTTCCCGCAGAACCATCACTTAACGTGACACCTATCCAGCTGTTAAGGTATTTTGTTTCATATATGGTAGCCACCCAGACTACTATACAGTACACTCTATACATACACGGTATAGTAATTATTAATATCAGCTAATTCAGGAGGGTCATGCAGTGACTTATGATATTTCAATACAAAGAGAAATTGAATAACATACAAGAATTAGCTTAGCCTACGCTATGGTATATTGTATACATATACGGTAGTGTAGCCTACATTATACTGTACAGGCAGTCCCCAGTTATTGGTGGGGGTTCTGTTACCAACAGCGTGATGATAACCGAAAATCGCCGCTAACCGAAAATCAGCGATAATAGCACTGATCCATGGTTATTGGCGCCGATAACCGGTGATCAGCGCCGATAACTGGTTATCAGCAACGATAACCAGGAATCAGTGTTGAAAATCCAGTCATCGTCGTCGCTAGACAAGCGTCATAAAACCGGATCGCCGATAACCGAGGCTGCCGATAACTGGGGACTGTCTGTACTCCATATTCACATACCGTATTATACAAACATCAACATAACGAATATGCATCTTTTCCATGGATCTTTTAAAATGTTATGCCTTAATTCACTGTATCCAATAATATTGTATGTATTCTTATATTGCTTTTGTATTATATATTGCGATCACAGCGATCAATGTTTTGGTTTGGAAATCATTTACGCTGTGTTTATTTCGCTGTGTTAACTCAGTTCAGAGCGCTTTTCTTCCTTCTAGTTAGCGTAAATGAATCTCTAGATACTTTATTTATATGGAGCAAGGTTATTTTTCGTTATACTGTACGGAGTGTTTTTAACCCTTAAACGCCTGTTGGACGTTTTAAACGTCGTCCAAAATTGTCTGTCGAAAGTGGGCGTTGAAAATCGACTGAAAATGCTTTTTTTAAATATTCGCGGAAAAATAATTGTAGGCCTAGTTTGCGGAAGATTTCAAATTCGGTGGATGCTAGGAGTTCACGGATCCAGCTGTTGTTTTGTTTCTGAGCGTCACCCAGACGCGCGCATGCATAATTTCCCCATCTCGCATCAGAGAGCATCAGAGCAGCACCTGCGGGAGCGATATTTTGACGCAGACGTGTTTTGTTGAACTTTGCAGTGTTATACGTGCTGCAACAGAACGTTTGCAGAGATGTCACTTTCAGGACCGTGAAAGGCCCATATGCCTGTCGGAAGTGAGCGTGTGAGGCGAAGTTTTAGACTGGGATGCTGGAGAAGGACCCAGCATCCAAAGTGAATTTTAACATTCGGTCAAATTTGACTCGACCGAAATGATCGAAAAATGCATCCGTAAGCCATAATTATTACATTCGAGTAACAATCAATCATTTACCTTCATTTTGTAACAAACGGAAAGTCTCTAGCACAATATTTAGAATTTTGGTGAATTTTTGAAAAAAATTTTCCTCCACTCCCGCACGCCTTGATGAACTCCGCTGAAAATCCTGTCATTTCTTGCGTCAGCTTGCCGTAATTTTTTTTCGCCATTTCATATTATTCGTTACATAAAGTGTTATACATCAAAATGTGTGCAATTTCATGTAGAATACAACAAAAATATATCATTCCTTTAGCTCTTCACAGTGTTTTAATATTTACATCGAAATCACGATAACTGACAAAATTTTAACATTCGGTCAACTTTGATTCGACCGAAATGATAGAAAAACACATCCGTAAGCCATAATTATTACATTCAAGTAACAATCAATCATTTACCTTCATTTTGCAACAAACGGAAAGTCTCTAGCACAATATTTAGAATTTTGGTGAATTTTTGAAAAAAAATTTTCCTCCGCTCCGCTCACGCGAACTCCGCTGAAAATCCTGTCATTTCTTGCGTCAGCTTGCCGTAATTTTTTCGTCGTTTCATATTATTTGTTACATAAAGTGTTATACATCAAAATGTGCGCAGTTTCATGTAGAATACAACAAAAAATATGTCATTCCTTTAGCTCTTCACAGGTTTTTAATATTTTCGCCGAAATCACGATAACTGACAAAATTTTAACATTCGGTCAACTTTGACTCGACCGAAATGATCGAAAAACGCATCCGTAAGCCATAATTATTACATTCGAGTAACAATCAATCATTTACCTTCATTTTGCAACAAACGGAAAGTCTCTAGCACAATAGGTAGATTTTTGGTGAATTTTGAAAAAAATTTTCCTTCGCTCACATGGCTGGACTCCGCTGAAAATCCTAGCATTTCTTGCGTCAGCTTGCCGTAATTTTTTCGCCGTTTCATATTATTCGTTACATAAAGTGTTATACATCAAAATGCGCGCAATTTCATGTAGAATACAACAAAAAATATATCATTCCTTTAGCTCTTCACAGTTTTTTATATTTACATCGAAATAACGATAAATAGAAAAAAATCAACCTTCGGTCAACTTTAACTCGATCGAAATGGTTCAAAAATGCAATTGTAAGCTAAAAACTTACAGCCTAGTAATATTCAATCAATTTCCTTCATTTTGGCACAATTGGAAAGTCTCTAGCACAATAGTTTGATTTTTGGTGAATTTTTGAAAAAACTTTTTTTTTACGTCCGTGCGTTATTTAATTCATGCATCATTTTGTGATAATATTTTCTCTGTGTTGCTTTAATCGTTTTACAATCTGTTATATACCAAAATCATCGCAATTTAGTGTACAATACAACTAAAAAAATTAACTCATTAGCTTCAACCGTTTTCCTTACAGCGATTTGTATACAATTATATACATTTTTTTTTCGCTGTCATATATTCCAATATTTATATATGATAATGATATTTTTTTTTTATTTCTGATGGCTGCATACTAAACTTCAGGCAATGAGAAAAAAAAGGGGCCAAAAATGAACTCTTAATCTTGAAAACTAAGCGTGCTGTGATTTTTGAAAAAACTTTTTTCCGCGGGCGCTACCTCTCGGAGGCCGCCGGCATACGGGAGATGTTTTTGAAAATAGGGCTTCGGCATTAAATGGTTAAGTTGAAATATAACTTAAATACGTCTTCTTGTGAAATTAATCTAGCTATTTTTTTCGTTAAGAGAAGACATTGGCCATTTGTTTCGTGTAAGAAAAATATAGATTCTGTTCGCTATTTTCACTTGATTTTGTCATAATACGAGCTTTACGTATTTACCGTTTATCGGCATAAAAACAGCAGTACAAGCAGTCCCCAGTTATCAGCAGGGGTTTCGTTCTGAGGGTGTGATGATAACCGAAAATCGGCGATTTTCACGCTTTTTCAGCGAATTTCGGGGCTTATCGGTGCCAAAAAGCACCGATTTTCAGTTATTGGTGCCTCTGTTAGGTATGTATCAGCGCCAATACCCAATTATCGGTGCCGATAAGCAGAAATCGGCACTTTTCAGCACCGAAAATTGCCGATTTTCGTCGCTAGACAAGCACCGTAAAACCGGATCACCGTTAACCAAGCCTGCCATTAACCAGGGACTGCCTGTAATGTGTTCTTTCATGCCCAGTAGTTTTGATTAAAATACTTTCTCTCCAATTTTAATTATCATCGACTTTCATCCATGTTGCCGATGCATGACAATTTATAGTCATTAGCAGCTTGAACATTGTTTTCTAAGCTTCAGCTACAACTTGCAGCTTAAATTTAGCAGTATATTTCCTTGCTGATCTTTTCTCCATACCGAATAAGGGTATAATGTAAAAATATATCAGTCCTATTCTAATTAACGTCATTTGTACTATAACCTATGGTAACTGTGTATTACCGTACGATGATTGAAATACAAGCAAAAGGGCTGTTGTTATCAGATTCGGTGATAAACAAAACAACAGGTTCTCAGTCAGTTGTTTATGCGTGTACGCATTTACGCAAGAGTATAACATTACTAACAATACTTTTATCATTCTGTGTTACTTTTTTAACTAGAAGATGGGATAAAGAGTTGGAGGAAAAGAAGCTGGTCTATTGTAATTTGACCTCTCTCACTGCCTGTACACTGCTGCCTGTGCCCGCGCAAAATTTTAAAATATTTAAAAAATATTATCGTATCAGTATTAATTGCTTACCCCACGGCAAAATAGAATTATCGTAAGGTGAAATATCGTAACTTGAGCACTACCTGAGTACAGTAAACTCCCCGTATTCGAGGGGGATGTGTACCGCAACCCCACCCCCCCCCACGAACTGCTAAAATCTGCAAATACTTAAAACCCCCCTAAAAACACTCAGAACTGCCTATTTTGATAGTTTAAACACAAAAAAACCCTCTAAAAATGCTTATACCCGAGTATTTTAATAGTTTTATCACAAAAAGTGCATTTAGTCATGAAAATGAGATGAAAATACAGTAATTAGTGAACATTTCTCAGTGAAAGACCGTGAATGGGCAGATTTTCAGGCGAATAATGCGTATATATGTTCCATAGAGAAATCCGCGAATAGGTGAGTCTGCGAACTGTGAGACCGCGAATACTGTATTCAGGTCCTCATTCTTGGCCAAGAAACCCAAAATCAGCGAGTATACAGCGTTACTCTGAGTGAAGCCTACTCTTTTATCAATAGCATGTAGCTCACTAGCTCTTCTAACCGTAGATAAGACCATCAAGAATAGTGTCTTCTACTTTAGATTCCTAAGCGAGGATGATTCTAAAGGTTCAAACGACGGTCCTGATAGCCATTTAAGGACAATGTCCAAGTTCCAAGCGACTTCTGAATGTTTTTCTTGCTCACTAGTACTAAAAAACTTTATCAAGTTGCCGATGTCTTGATTCGAAGACAGGTCAACTCCTCTATGTTTGAATACGGAATTCAACATTGCCCTGTAACCCTTGATGGTAGATGCTGCTAGCCCCTTTGAGGTTCTATGATATAACATAAAATCTGCGATCTGGGCTACATATGTCTGAGGAGAGGAGATATTCTGCTCTCACGACCACTTCCAAAAGACTGTCAATTTGGCTTGGTAGACTGCAGCAGAAGATTGTCACCTACAACTAGCAATAGAATCTGCAGCCTTCCTTGAAAATCCTTTTGCCCGACAAGCTCCCTGACAGTCTGAAGCTTGTCAGAGCGAGATTGGATAACCCTATATGGAATCTGCGAAAATGTGGCTGTCTGAGAAGATTTCTCTTCTGAGGAAGTGGTCTTTGGAAATCTGCTAGCAGGCTTAGGAGATCTGGAAACCACTCCTTGTGCGGCCAAAAGGGGACGACTAGGGTAACTGACACGTTGCTGTGAGTGCTGAACTTCTTGGATACCTCCCTTACCATGCTGAAGGGAGGGAAGGCATATACGTCAAGATCTGACCAACCCTGCAGCATGGCATCTGTCGCCCATGCCTGAGAATCTGGAGCAGGGGAACAATACAGAGGAAGACAATGGTTCCTCAACGCCGCAAACAAGTCTATCGACGACATTCCCCACAGCTTCCACAGGTTGGTGCACACCTGTGGATTGAGTGTCCACCCTGTCGGTAGAACCTGCTTGCCACAACTCAATTCGTCTGCCAGGATGTTCATTTTCCCCTGGAAAAGTTAAGTATACCTTAGTTTTACCAGACCACTGAGCTGATTAACAGCTCTCCTAGGGCTGGCCCAAAGGATTAGACTTATTTTACGTGGCTAAGAACCAATTGGTTACTTAGCAACGGGACCTACAGCTTATTGCGGAATCCGAACCACATTATAGCGAGAAATGAATTTCTATCACCAGAAATAAATTCCTCTAACTCTTCATCCATCGTGTGACAGTCTGAGGAAGCGGGTCACAACTCGGGGTCTCGTTGCTTAGTGCCCACATAAGAAAATCCTTGGTCACTTCGAAGAATGAAAAAGAATGTGTCCCTCCTTGGTTCTTGATGTAAGCCAGGGCAGTCATGCTGTCCGAACGGACCACCACTGTCTTGTTGAAAATCTGCGTTGCAAAATACTGAAGTACTTGATGAAATGCCTTTAATTCTTTTACACTGATGTGGAGGTTCCTTTCGGTTGGAGACCATGTTCCTGCAACCTTCATGCCGTTGAGAAGAGCCCCCAACCCATATCCGAGCATCTGAGTATAACATCAGGTCAGGGCTCACTGGTGACTGAGACTTCTCTGTCGCAAATCTGTCCTTCACCAGCCACCACTGAAGGTCCTCTTTGATTTCAGGGGTGATGTTGAAGACACATGAGTCTGGGAACAACTTCCTTTGCCATTTGGTCTTGAGGTAAAACTGCAGCACTCTTGTGTGCAACCTGCCCAATGGAACAAACTTCTTGATGGCAGAGAAGGTTCCCAGAAGACTCATCCATGCGTTGGCTGAGCAGGAAGGGCGAGACATGAAGTCTCTGACTTTTCTGAGACTATTCTGAATCCTTTGTTGGGATGAAAAGCCTGAAAACTCAGAGTCTATCACTATCCCCAAAAATAGAATACTGTAGACTGAGTCACGACTAGCTGAGACTTCTTGAAATTTATTAATAGTCCTAGATCTTGAGCAAGTGGGAGTGTCTTCTGAAGGTCCTCTCTGCACTGAGATCTCGAGGGGGAGTGTAGGAGCCAGTCGTCGAGGTACATAGAGGTGTTTATCCAGTAAGATGTAACCATTTCGCCCGGGGGGCGAGTACTCAAGTAAAAACTTGAGGGCCCGTGGAGAGGCCAAAGCACAGTGCCTGAAACTGGAAGACTCTGTTCTGGAACACGAACCTCAGATACTTCTTGGAATCCAGGTGAACTGGAACGTGGAAGTATGCATCCTGCATGTTGATCGTGACCATCCAGTCTCCCTGGTGGATGGCTGCCAAGACCGACTGGCTCGTTTCCATTCTGAACTTCATTGTTTGAACGAAGAAGTTCAGGGCACTGACGTCCAGGACAGGTCTCCATCCTCCCAATGATTGGGAACCACGAAGAGGCGGTTGTAGAGCCCCTCTGTGACTACATCCTTGACCACTTCCACGGCTTTCTTCTCAAGTAGAGCTGACACCTCCCGAGACAGGGCTGAAAACCCTCTCTGAGCCTACTGAGTAGGCTGTTAAGCTGATGGAAGAGGTTAATAAGGGAGGTTTCTCCCTGAAAGGGATTGCATAGCCCTCTTTTAAGACCTTTAGTATCCACGGCTCTACATTCCTGTTCTTCCACTCGGTCCAAAAATGAAGAAGTCTTACTCCCACTGGAACACAGAGGACAGATAACTCACTTTCGCAGAGCTGACTTGGTGACAGGTTTCTTGATGGGTCTGGAAGTCCGGAGGTTGGATCTAGGCCGGGACTGGAATCGGCCTCTATTACTTCAAAAAGGCTGCTGTTGCAAAGGAGAAGACATCCTAGCAGATGTGGCAGTTGAAGTGGCTTGTCTAGGGAACCTAGTCCTCTTGGTGGACTGTGTGAGAAGGTCCTGTGTCAATTTCTTCTGGAGTTCTGCTGATACACGTTCCAGAGTCTCCAGTGGGAATAAACTAGTCTAGTCTAGGGGGGGCAAAAAGAAGAGAAGAATGCTTAGATGGAGTGACTCCCCTTGCAGTAAACGAGCACAACAAGTCTCGTTTCTTCAGAACTCCTATGGTGAAGATGATCGCCAATTCTTGCGCGCCGTCTCTGACTGCCCTATCAGCACAAGCCAGGACTCCCAACCAATCTGATGTGAAGTTTTCTTGAAGAGTAGTGCAGTCTTCTATCTTCTTAGATAGAGCCCCAACAGTCCAATCCAGAAAACTGAAGACCTCGAAGACTTTAAAAATGTCCTTAACAAGATGGTCCAGCTCCGATGCAGTAAAGAGAATTCTGGCCAAGGAGAAAGCAGAGCGATGAGAAGCATCTACAAGGCTGGAGAAGTCCCCTTGAGAGGAGGCAGAGACTCCCAAAGAAGGCGCTTCTCCAGTTGCATACAACAGATACTTCTACTGTATCAAGAGAGAGGGAGGCATACAGAACACCACTTTCCCGACATCCCTCTTTTCCGATAACCAGTTGTCAATACGGGCAAAAGCTTTCCTCCAAGATGAAGACAGAACCATATGAGTAGCCTGGCAGTTCGTGCAGGTTTTCGCATTAACAAGGCCGATCCCGGAGACGAAGGGATGGCTGGAGAGAAGAACGAAGGGTAGCAGACCAGGAAGTACCTGATTAGAGCCGAATAATTCGATGTAGGTTGTTCCTCTTCCACTGGTTCCTCGCCGGAGGAAACGGGTGACATCGGAGGGTTTGTGGGTTCTTGAGCTACAGGAGCTGGTTTCTGAAGAAGGCTCCGAACTGTCTAGTTGGAGTGGAATCAGCTCCAATGAGGGTCTTCCGCAACTAAAGGAAACTCACCTGAAATATCAGGTATTGGAAGCTCCACCTACAGGACCACTGTCGGAGCGGACACAGAACATTTCAAAACCACCACGCTCTTAGCGGACACTGGGTACCCAAATGATGGGTGCTTGGCTCCCAGGTACTTATATGATGGGAGCTCGGAGACTTGACGTCCATATGCAGGACGTTTCAACACTGAATCCTCCAATTTGGAACGATTGGACACTGGGCGCCTGCGAACTGGAAGCACGGACACTGAATGTTCATGCAATGGGCGCTCAGACACATTGTGCTCATGTGATGGGCGCTTGGACGTGGGGCGCTCAAAAGGTGAGTGCTCAGACACTGAACGATCCTCTAGTGGGGGCTCATTACGCAACACTTTCAAACTCTGGGCGCTTGGACACTACGTTGATGGATGTTGAGACTGGCATACACTCTTTTGGAGTCAGAACGCACATTAGACAGTGAATGGGGGCTATAATCTTCAACCGGCAACTCCCAAAAACTACACGAAGGGAGTGGGCTACATTCCCTCTCTAAACCTCACTTACGAGACGGGGGCAAATCAACTTCCAACAAAGCGCCCGGCCTTTTCAATGACCTCGAAACCTTCGTAAAACGTCCGCTGCACTTATTAGGCCCAAGTGAGTCCGAATCACTACACGACAGGGTATGAACATCCACACTGATGCCTTTCCAACAGCGGTCCTCCACAGCCTAGGATTGGCGGACAACAGGCTCGGATGAGGCGATGACTGCTCGTGGACAAACCCTACTGACCTCCCTTGGACTCCAGTTTGCTTCCTACCAGGTGAGCAAGGGGAGTTTGGCAGGGACCTTGGTCTAGGAGCATCGGTGGGACAAACAGCCGCCACCTCCACTAGGAGCATCAGTGGGACAAACAGCCGCCACCTCCACTGACACTGCACCCACACTATTAAATTTGTTCATCAGGATTTTCACAGAATTCCCTATCTGGGAAACAGTACTAACAGGCAAATTAAATTTCTGATCCACACATGCTTCTAAGCTGGCAATGGCATTGGGTTCAGAAGAAAGACAGCCAGGTAACAGAGTAACAGGAAAAGTCGGAGGACTGGAATGGGAGAAAAAGCCGTCACAGGTGTTGAAGGGATAGGCAAAGCAGCGATATCAACTACTGGAGAATTAATTGAACTAGCTTCAGCCCTAGCTTCAGCCCTAGCCGTAGCCTTCCTCAGTTGGTCATGTTGCAATTTATCTAAGTGGGTCCGTAAAGTCTTCCACTTCCCCTTATCCCAGTCCTTACATTCTTCCCAATAAGATCAGGCGAGCAAATTTGCTCCCTACAAGAACTACAGACAGTATGAGAATCATATTTTGCTGAAGTGAGTCTAGTCTTGCAGCCTTTACTGCAATAACTAATGCTAGACAAACTAGAGTCAGATATAATTAGTCTAAAAGTCCAAATCGGGACAGTCACAATCGAAAAAAGGATAACTGAATTCTAGCTACGCTAAATAATAGCTGAACGCTACCAAAAGCAAAGAGTACTTCACCAAATGAATATATCCAACCATCCCGTGAAAAACGAATCAAGAACTGCCAGTAACCAGTGTTAAGTTATTAGCCGTCAGAAACAAATTGAGCTCTTTAGCTACGTTGTACCTATTCTTCCCCGAAACTGGGCGGGGCAGTCTACCTGCACCCGAAACAAAAGAGCACTACAGCGATTTCTGAATTTTGAGCTGCCGTGTAAAGCAGAAACTATAGCTATGTAATTATTTGGGAAGTTACTTATATAAAAATCTGTATTTAGTCATGAACATCATATGAAAAAACACAGTAATTAGTGAATAAACAGTGCTGCTCTACAAAAACCAGCAAATTAGTGATAATTCTAATTGTTTTTAACAATATACAAAGAAAAAGAGACGACTTCAACACTATGAGAGAAAGCAAATATGCTTATGCATACAGGGGTAAATTGATTAGTTGCTACATGTTCTGTAAGACAGATTTACTTAATTTGTATTAAAAATTTATTTAATTTGCATTAAAGATTTATTTAATTTGTTTGTATTAAACATTTTATAGATATTTTGCTGTGTTTACATCAATATTAATATTTTAAAATTAGTAAATAATTGTTATAAGCATTTTAGGGGGCATATATACATAAGAGTGACAGTTGTAAAAGGGTACTAATCTAAGATGACTTAGGGTGTTTTGGGAAGATGGTTTAGGGTGTACTTTTGTTTGAATTGATATTAAATTGTTTTAGTGTGATAATTTATGGTATATTTTTGTTTGAACTACTAAATAAGGCATTGAACTTTTAAAATAGATAGTCATAAGTGTTTTAGTTCAAGGGATACAAGGTATTTGGCAGTTATATGCAGTTATAAGCATTTTTAGAAGGGATTCTGCATTTCCACGGTGGGTTCTGAAACCTATCCCCATGAAAAAGTGGGGGAGCACTGTATAAGCATTTTAGGGGTGTATGTACTTAAGAGTAACAGTTGTACGAGGGTAATGTAAGATGACTTTGGATGTTTCAGGATGGTTTGGGGTGTATTTTTCTTTGAAATATTAAATTGTTTTATTATGATAATTTAAGGTATATTTTTGTTTGAACTATTAAATTAGGCAGTGAACTGTTAAAATAGGCAGTTATACACGTTTTAGTTTAAGGGGTACAGGGTATTTGGCTGTTGTAATCCAGTTATAAGCATTTTTAGAGGGGATTTAGCATTTCTGCAGTGTGTTCTGGAACCTACCCCTGTGTAAAAGTGGGAAAGCACTGTAATGACTCCTCCCAAGCTTTGATACCCGTTGACACCAGAAAGTCCTTATGTTAGAGCAGAGAGGCGGCAATAGTCCTAAGCGAAAGCTCAGAAAAAGACAAGACTTCAATAACTCTACACAAAGATTTGGACAAAGTCTCTGCCTCTGCATTAGACCAAAGCACCTTACCAATCTCAAGAGCACACCTCTTCATAGGATCAAGACAAGCAAAGAAATCAGAATCGTATACTGAAGACAGTTTAAGAGCCGGTAACAGGCCTGTTTCGTAAGAAGCAGCTCTCCACAAATTCAAAAAACCAGGAAGACTACAATTGACAGACTTGAAGGAAGCTTAGTGCGCCAGAATATGAGATATTTTGTCAAAACACGCTCTAATTGAAGGAGAAAGCTTGGGCTTCTTCAAAGACTTAACGGGCGCCGAAATACTAGAAGATAACAGAGACCTACTCTCTACAGAACTACTTTTCTTGACAAAATGAGGATAAAAAGAGAAGTACAATGCTCCAGCGAATGCCGAAACACCGAAGGAGACTCTTCTGACTCAAACTCCTCTGCCAGCTTCAGAGTCGGAGTGACAGCAGCCGCTGCCTCACAACAAAGTGAAGACTGCAGGGAAAGTAGTCTGCAGCTGTCCACCTGAGGCGACACAGTCAGCAGAGCAGAAGACAAGATGCCACCAGGTGTCAAAGAAAACAGGAATTGTTGGGGAGAGGGGGGAGGAGAAGCATCAGTGACACCTAACTTCCCCAACCTCATCCGAATGTGTCTTAACTGGCTTAAGGAAGTTCCCAAACGACACATCTTTAGAAAGTAAAGCAGCTAGAATAGCATCTAGCTGGGAAAAAACAGTAGAATCTGGAACCATAGTAGGACAGGAAAGAGAAACTTTAAGAGAGTCAGAAGGAAACTCTCCAATAGTGTTAGAAACAGCATGTAAAGAACAAACAGGTGCATTTCAAGGAGACAGAGGAATAGCAGAGAAAGATTTCGAATAAGATGTAGAAGTAGACAAAACAGGTTTAACAACAAACTGAGTCAACATAACAGAGTTAGAACAACCTGCTACAGGCATACTATTATTAATAACAATGTCTATACCTACATTCTTACTCTTATCGGTGCTAACAACCTATTATTAGCTCTTGATGACAGCGAAGTTGAAATATGGTGTGAAGATTTACATTGACCCGAATGATCTTTCAGCAAACACATTAAACAGGCATAGAACCCTATCACCCATGGAACCGACCAGATTCCATGGCAGAGTGGACTCTTCCAACTGTCATGGGGCAGTCCTAGGCTGGGGCTACATACAGGCGAGGGCACCGACACCTTACCTCTTATAGGGGAAGGCGAAAATGATCGCTCATTATGGGGGGACTCAGAATGGTTCCCCATAATATACTCAGTCAAACCTTTAACTGATTCTGAGATAAGGTTTACATCCTTAATTGAAAGCGAAGTCTCAGTACTGTACTAACTATATCTTTAGGCCTAGCAGAGGAAAAAGCCAAAGACTGAGTAGGGATAACTACAGAGGAAGGACCACTAGGAAGGGGAGAAAAGAAAGGTTTATGATGTGACCTAACTGTTTCTGCAAACTATCTGCTTCCCTTCTTTTCCTAAACAGGCAGTCCCCAGTTAACAGCAGGGGTTCCGTTCCTGGCCAAGTGCCACTAACCGAAAATCGCTGATAAACTGCTTAACAGCTTTGATAAACCACTTACTGACACCGATAAACCGCTTACCAATGCCAATAAACTGCTTACCGGAGCTGAAAATCCAGTTAACGATGTCACTACCCAAGCCTCATAACACCGAAACGTCGTTAACTGATACCACCAGTAAGCAGGGACTGCCTGTATCTGACATTTTTAAGCATAAAGTCCCTAAACCAATCCCTATATTCCTAACATCTAGTTTCTACATCACACTCTGTACCCCTGCAGCCGGTACAAACAGTATGTTGATCTACCTCAAATTTTGGCATCCTACCTACACAGTAATCATTCCTACAAAACCTGATGTTATCTGTTTTGCTTTCAGTGGAAGACATCCTTGGAAGATTAAAATTACAGTACCGTGAAAGGAGCAAACAGCCAAATTCTTAAAATACTAACAATCGTCTATACCCAATGGCAGCCAGGAGAATTCTGACAAGAGCTAAAACATTCAAACACACCTGGTGGAGAACAGGTGAACTAGACAGTCTTCTGGTTCAGCCAAGCGATCTTCTTTTGTTTGAATGCCAACTCGCCTATTGCGCGGAGATACAAGCTAACTGTAATAGTAGGTAAGATTCATCCCGAATAATTCAAATTCCATTACAAAACAGTAAAAAAGGGCAAATACTTTATAATCTAACTGTAAATTACAATATTGTATTGTAAAATAATCTTAAGTAATACAGTATAATGATTTTTATGATAAAATCAATTTTTTAAGTACTTACCCTCTATCATTACTTTATCTGCGGCTACTTGGCACAGGTTCGACAAGTGTTGAAATTGAAATAATTGTTAATGAATGCTCCCAATAGTTAGCCCCCCCATCCTTTGGAGGGTGGGGGTAAGACAGCAAATGTTTTGGTTGTTATTCTTCTCTTAATCTCTAAAGAGGGGAGAAGGGAGGGTTCTCAATGATAGAGGGTAAGTAACTAAAAAACTGGTATCATAAAAATCATTATTTTTGAGGTGAAACTTACCCTCTGTCATTAACTGATGCCAACACTGTGCTGGAGGAGGGTAAGTGATTTCCTTTTAACCAAATTATCAGATATTAGAAATATCCTTATCACTGCTTACCTGATGCATACGATCCCATGGCAAATTCTTGTCAGATGAGATCTTCATCAGGTGAGGTCCACTATTGCAAGGAGGTGGAATGTGGACCCTGAATATAGCCATTGGTTGAGATTGTGCAATGCAGAATGGCAAGTTTGGTCTCTGTGCCTCAGGCCTGCAGAGCTGATGGGAGTTAAAACCACAACTAAACATAGTCCCCAAAGAGTTACCACCTACTTAACTGAGTTGCCGTGGCACCTCACACACAAAACGCCACCACCAATTTTGTCTGAAAAAAAGGTGTTCTTAATCAGCTCAGGGTGGCTTTCTCCAATAAGGAGCAATGGCTCTGCAACGCAAGTCCAACATTATTTACTCTAATGAACTAAGCATAATACTGCAATCAAAACAAAAGTAGAGTATGATATTACCATGTAGGAACTTCAATACATACGGTTTCTCACTTACCCAGGGTGGGGTTAATACTGAAAACCGAGTTACACCTCCACTGTGCTGCCAAGACTTGACAGTCTAGAGAGGTGTTGATAAAAACTAATCAATGTAGCTGTTGCTCTGACATCGTGCAGTTTCACCTTCTAAAGGGGACAATCCTCTGGAGACAATGCATGGTGTGCTTCCAGGATTAAGGATTAATAAAGAAAAGCCATGCCATCTAAGACCTAGGAACCTAAGGATTCTTGATGGTGCAAAATAGGTTCCTACACTGCTTCCTTAATGGTTAAGTTGGGATATATAAATCCCTATAGCCCAGACAGGGCATCAAAAAGCTCATCTTCCTCAGGAGTCAAAGTCCCTAAGGCGAGGATAGAGAAAACTCTTGGAAGAGCTTTGGTCTTGACATTATCTTAGCATGAAAAGATGCAATAAAAAAGATAGTTCTGCTCCAGTATGTGAACACCTTACCAACGAATATATCACAATGTAACCCATTTACTCTTTTGGCCGAAGCCACTGCCACCACAGTGTTCTAAGAAAGTCTTGAGAGAAGCCTCTCTCTGGGGTATAAAGGAAGGCCACTAAGGAGTCTTATGGCAATGACTACGTTCCATAAAAGCAGCTTAGCAGAACCTTCAGCAATCTAGCTGAAAAGCGTGAACATTTTTGCCTAAGTCAGCATGGATTTATAGCCTTGATGGAGGACACAGATAATCCTTTGGCATCTCTCAAGAAGGGCAGCCCCTTATACATTGTTAATATTAGTGTGAAGACAGGAACTGCCCCTGGAACTGCATCATAATCTCAGTTCCCGCAAACTGAACAAGAAATTAGTGGACTTTCTTCTTGTCAATAGAAAAGAGTTCCTAGATGACTTATAAAAGTTTCTGGAGCTCAGGAGCTAGATGCCAATTGCATGTGGAAACTGATGGACTAATGGGCAAAGCAAATATCTGGCACACTTAGCCTAAGCTTGAAAAAGTCCAAAAAACCATGTAATCCTGGGCACGGACATAACAGTGGCCTTGTAAATAACAAAACTTGGACCATCAGTGATAAAAGGGGAGAATTGGCACGAACGCTTACTCCTGATGGCCTAACTAAAGACTCAGGACTGCTAGCGACGGCTGCAGGCGCAACAGCAGCACTCACTGCGGATTGCGATCGGTTATCTGGCTCAGACAAATCACTACAATAACCATGAGACAATGAGGCCAAACACAAGATGTAGACCTATTGAAGATATAGACCTACCATAGCTGTCCTTATGCGAACGCGATCTTACTCTGTCCACGGAGGACCGAAAGCAAAAGCAGGAGACAGAGGACACAGTCCTTGAACATCCTCGGATGTTAATCCTCTTCTGGAAACTCTGGGACTACCAGGCCTGTCTGCAGGGGTGCCAAGGTGACAAGCAAGGCTGCATTTGCGGAGTGGCCAAAGGAACGAGGGAACACTCTCCTGCCAATGCACTGGAAACATTCAATGCAAATGACTCATATTGTTAAAATTCAATTCTGGATTTAACCAAGTCAATATCTAATTACACTGGATCTACCCTACTACCCTGCGCTGACATTTGGGTGTAGAAGGATCTATATCCACTAGAGAAGGAACTATAGACTTATCTTTATCTTCTTGACCAGGTGTTAATTCTAAAGTAGACCTAGATTCACGACTGTTCTATTTACTCTCTCCTAAGTCTTTCTTTATATTTCAGCAATTTATCATCTCTATCTCCCTCAAAGACCAATCCTTGCAATGAACACAAAGGTTGTCTGAATTGCAATTTACCTCTCAATAATCCATGCACAGTTCATGCGTATGAACGTCAATTAACCCAATCTGATCTTGCAATCACTTACCTTACAAACTCTAACAGATTTCTATAGCGAAGACTGAGAAGAAGAATCCATACTGCCAAATACAGGCCAATCCAGGCAATCCATTCGTAAACCAAGAAAACAAACCCAAATTTAAGAGCACTTGTCTAAACGGCTGGTCATATTGGCCAACTAGAGAAGGATGACAATCACAACATTTGCTGTCTTATCCCCACCATCCAAAGGGTGTGGGGTAACTTTTGGGAGTGTTAATTAACAATTATTTCAATTTTAACACTTGTCGAACCTGTGCCAAGTAGCCACAGACAAAGCTAATTATAGGGGTTAAGTTTTACCTCAAAATTCTTTCTCTCAAAGTTATAGAGGGTAAGTTTCACCTAAAAATTTCTCTCTCCCAAAGTTATTTCAAATCTCAGGGATCTGAACTTATCACGGAATAAGATGAAGAACAAACCGGTTGCTGCCTCTATGGTTTATTCCTGCTTCCACATCCACCCCATGCTGTCGTTTTTTTTTCTTGCTTCTGTGATGGTCTGAAGAATCTGATGACTGCTCAGAAACACCTGAATCACATGTCTCATACTCAGCCTCTGACTGTGACTCCTCTCGCTCTGAGATACAATCTGATGACAGCTCTTCTTCATCTAAAGACATGAAAATATAATTAGAAACATCAAGTAAATCAAACAAGGACTGAGTCATTTGTGATTACTGATATGGTACTAACAGCCTATGAGCAGGTATTTCTATTCAACTTAACATTACAGCATTATGAAAACTTTAAATACAGTATTATACAGACGACACTACTCATTTAATGACTACCTCTTAAATGACCATCCGGATTTCTGACCAGCTCTCCAACCAGTATGAGAACTGTACATTATATGAAAAATCCATGCTCCCTAAGCACCCATATGAATATAAATACTCTTCGTATGTTTGTTTACAAACTCATTCTCGTGTTGTATGTGGTAATTTTATTCAATGCTTTGATAGAGTTCATAACCCTTAGAAACATTTGATTACTATAATTGTGTTTAGAAATAAACATATTGCATTAAAAATTTTTAACCCAGTTTCAACCAATGCTCTTAACAGCCTAAGCTTAATTAGCATACATCATTGGATAGTGTAAGGATTTCATAAATTTTCTTTTCATACCGTATAAATAAAATTTCTTTTCCCTTCCCATGGGCAGCTTTTTTATTTTTCTTTTTTAACTAATAAACAGACCTACTATAGGCCCTAACTGCCAATCAGCCAATTTTGCTACCCTTCCTGTCTGTGTAGATTAAGCTGGCGTTAGGTCTACATAGACTCATTATGAATGTCACCATCTGAGTCGCTAAAATCTACTCAACTTACCACCTCCTTAATCAAGAGTTCCCCCCACAACACTTCCCTCCCTATCCTCTGCCTCCCATGGATAACTATTACATTGAAAATGAATCTGAATGTTAAAATTTGCAAACAAAATTAATGCAAAATAAAACTGTTTGTTAAGCATGAGAACTTATTTAAAAGTTTGTGTATCAGAATAAGATTTTAAATAAGTTTAATTAAAGGTAAATTTTTACTTGAATGCCAGAACCATCCACAGGAATAGTATCAAGTATATCTTAGTTTAACCAGACCACTGAGCTGATTAACAGCTCTCCTAGGGCTGGCCCGAAGGATTAGTATACTTTACATGGCTAAGAACCAACTGGTTACCTAGCAACGGGACCTACAGCTCATTGTGGAATCCAAACCACACTATGACGAGAAATTAATTTCTATCACCAGAAATAAATTCCTCTAATTCTTCATTGGCCTGTCAGAGAGTCGAACACTGGGCCAACAGCGTGCTAGCCGAAAGCTCTACCCACCCCTCCAATGAAGAACTAGGAATAGTATTAGCCCCATGGGCATTAACATTTAAACATAAACAAAGACGGTAAATATTTCAGTTACAGTAAATCTGACAGAGTTAAGTAGAACAAAGCAAAAAATTAACCCCAATATTATGAACTGGTATTAAAGTAAAAAATTCCAAATAAAGATACATTAATGATTATGTTTTTGTTATATAAAGTCGATGTGTAAGCCTAACCTATGTGCTAGCCTGCGTGTGCGTACACAAACACAGCAGCTACGCAATGCACTAAAGTAAATTATACACTTCTGTCCATTTGCTCACCTTTCTGTTTTAATAAAGAATAACCATACACACACACACAGAGAGAGAGAGAGAGAGAGAGAGAGAGAGAGAGAGAGAGAGAGAGAGAGTATGGTTTCAATGTACTGTATTACAGTATACAGTACACTATAGCATAAACATTCAAAAATATACTTAAAATGTTATAAATGGTTCACAGGTGACATTAAAACAATATCTAAAGAAGGTTGACACAAACCCATTAACAGTACAGTGTGTTTGAAATGTTGGTAAGGCCAGCTCCTTGCATATCAGTCAATTGGCTTAATGGTCTAGTCATAAAAACAGAACTGGGTCATATATGTCTGTGTATCTTGTGATTAAGAATAACAAATTGCTGTATCATAAGTAATCCCACAAACCAAAAGAACTATTTCTAGAAGACAATATACCAAGTCTCATATGGAATCAGAGTTCTAAACAAGATATAGGTAAATTTCCACTTCTCAATAATGCAGAAGTAAGTTAAAGTATTGTATGACGGATGAGTATTTCAATTTTTTTTTTTTTTTTTGCTATGCTTTCACATTTAACATTTTACATTAATTCTAGGTCTCAGTAATACAGACCTGCTAATTGCACATTTGCTGTGTGAAAGTCAGCTATCAGATAAGAGTTGTTTTTAAAATAAGTGATACATCTTCATTCACATAAAACTCAACATTATGACTGTTGAAAGGTCTAAGACACTAGATCCCCCTACCCTCCTAAAAAAAAACACAGTTGATGCGAAGCCACGTACTTTCAGTAATACATGGACTATATTTATGAAAATACACAACCCAAAAAGATTTACTGAGTCAATGTTTACAAGGGGGCTTATAATGCTTGTCAACATTCTGCCTAAAGACAAGCTGGTTATGGAAACCTGTAAAAGTCATTTTAAAGATCTACAGAAACTTCTCAACCCTGATGATGCTTACACCACTTCATAAATCATTGACCTACTTGGCTGACAAAAAAGTTCCATTTTTTCAACAGGGACAACAAGTAGCTATGTCAACTTCTGACTTAATTTCCTACATGTGCCCAGAAGTTGAAAGGGTTATGAAAATAGGTAGATGATGACAGAGCTAACCAATCACTTGAACACAACCCACTACTGGTACTACAGGACAATGAAAAGAAAATACATAAAATAAGAAAAAGTATAAGAACAGAGGATGAATAATAGAGTAAAAAAGAGAAATGTCAAGCAAGAGAATAAAGAGAACAAAGTAAAGTAATACTTAACATTTAACAATAAACATGGATAACAAAAACCAGACAACTTACAAGCTAGGTAAAATCAGCTAAGCTCTATGAATTATTCTTGACTGGAAAATAACACATTTTTACTGCAGTCCCTCATTTATCCGTTTTCACCTTATCTGGAACTCAATGTTATCCGGATGGTCCCCAGCACCACAATATAGAAAAATATACATACAATACATAAAATTGCACCCAGATGGTGGGCAACAGTGCATGGGCAGAAAAAGGCAATGGTAATGCTGCTTACAGTCATGAGGATTTAAAGAACCAGGGTAAGCATTTCTGGAGAGGAGGTGGGGGTACCAAGTTGGGAGGGCACAGTTTTCATGGCTATTGTTGGCTTAAAAGCACCAGGATCATTTAAAAATAATTTTTTAATGCTTTTGAGTGGATGAGGAGTGGGGTTGGGGGTTGGGGGGAGAGAGCCAGGGTAAATGCTTGCAGGGTGGGAAGGCCAGGAGAGCTGAGTGAGGAGGGTTGGGCAGGCCTTTGTCTACTTTTCTACTTCATTTATTTATTTTAAAAATATTTTTCTCTTTTTCATGTTCGTTGATTTTTATATTAAATAATCTTTACCGAAGTTGAAATTCCAGTCAACTTGAAAAACTTGAACAGATTACAAACTAATGTACCAGTATAAGCTGCCCAAGTATTTTGAGTCAAATCTTCTTGCCCAATAGTGACTCAGTCTATGTGAATGTGTATAAGCACATCATATATGAGTGCATGTGTATACATACAGTCGACCCCTGGTATCTGCAGGGGATGCATAACACTGCCCTCAGCGAATAGCTCATATCTGCTACTTCTTGAAACCCCTCTAAAATTGCTTATAACTGCCTATTTTGATAGTTCAAAACACCAAAAAACCCTCTAAAAATGCTTATACCTGAATATTTTAATAGTTTTATCACAAAAAGTGCATTTAGTCACAAAAATTATATGAAAATACAGTAATTTGTGAGATTTCTCTATGAAAAATACTGCGAATAGGCGATTTTCCATGAATAATGTGTATATATGTTCCACAGAGAAATCTGTGAATAGCTAAAGCCAAGAATCTGGGACCACGAATAGGCAGGGTCAACTGTACACCATGTACATGTGAGTGTGTATGAAAATATAAATCACATGCAGGTAAACTACACTTCACATTGGCTGCGTATTTATATGTTATAGCTTAAAAAATTTACAAATCCTTATACTCATCATACAATTCAAACATCATTTGTTGAAACCTTGGGTAAACAAGCATGTAATGCAAAATATTTACTGATCTACACAATGATTGACATCACATTTTATTAAAGAGTAGAAAAATAATCATGCACAATATAAGAGAGAGAGAGAGAGAGAGAGAGAGAGAGAGAGAGAGAGAGAGAGAGAGAGAGAGAGAGAGAGAGAGAGAGAGAGATTGACAAATGAACTGAACTTTTACAATGTAAGTTTAACTATACAGAATAATACAGATACAAAAGACTATCTATTGCACTTGCTTCTTGTTCACTTTTCGTTCAGTCACAACTATTTGTGAGTAATAGGTATTGCATGTCCATACAAGTCCAAGACATGATAAAACAATCAGGTAGCATTTAGATCTTATTTGCTGCTCATTCAGATGTAAACATTTAAAAACTACATTTCTCTCTCTCTCTCTCTCTCAGGGTTACTCTTAAGAAAAAAAAATTTTTTTTCAAGTCCTGCCCATGTAAGCAGTTTCAGCATCGCTTACAGGTGTGTGAGAGAGAGAGAGAGAGAGAGAGAGAGAGAGAGAGAGAGAGAGAGAGAGAGAGAGAGAGAGAGAGAGAGAGTCAGTCTTACTGTTAATTTTTTTTCATACATTTTCTAAATAACATCCTGTAAAATTTGGTTTTTATTTTGTGTACAGCACTCTTCAGGGTATTCTGTGTAGTTTAGGTATACACAATGTACAGTATTGTGTAGTGATAAAATAAGAAAAAAGTTTACAAAATAACCATTTTACATACTAAAGTGTTTTTTCATAAAGGTACAGAAATTTCCATTTTGCAGCAGGCCTTGGATGTATTAATCCAAATATGAGAGAGATTACTTTCATAATTTACCTTGGTATACAAACCAGAGCAGTTTATATAGGAATATCCTTCTGGGCCAGTTAGAAACGTCATTTAACGTGGTAATGAGGTGGTTAACTTGTGGTTATAGGAGATGAATAGGGGAATACAGTACCCATAACTCACCTGCTGTCACCAAGTACTTTATCCTTTGGCCTCAAGGACAAGGCAGAGTGGTTCTTTTTGGAACTGCAATAAAAGGCTCTGGTTTGTATACCTAGGAAAAATACAAATTTATTTTAAAATGTGTCATTTGTTCTGTGGAAATACAAACCATCGCCTTTTTTTTTATAGGAGATTCACTCCTCAGGTGGGAGGTCAGCTCTTCCAACTGATTGGAAGTTGAACACTCACCAAGAAATTCCACCATCCTGGTTGCAACAGTGAGCAAAGGATGCAATGATGCCTGCAACCTCCTACTCTTCCTGGCATAGAACAATGGAGCAGTAGGGACCTGGGGCTGAGAAAGGATGAAAGGCCTCGTTTCATTACAAAAATATCAGAGAACCATGTGCTATCTCTTTAAGGATTGCACATGTCAGAAGGATGTTATATCTTGAACTCAGATAAAGTTCAATCTCCACCTGCTCCCAATGTTAAAGGGAAGAGAGGAGAGAGCCACTAAGCTTAGTTGCCAAAGCTCTAAGATTTTTTTATGCAATTGAGTAGCCACCTACATCTACAACCAGCCAGCACATACTAGTAAGAAAAAAGAATGGATAGAACCCAGTCACTCTACAGTGCTATTCAACCCCAGCGTTACACACCATGAGAAACTTGGGTGAGATGCTTTTCTGTCTGAAAGGAGCTGGGTGTGTACACAATCTGCAAGGCAGCCACCCTAAGTTTCGATGGAAAAGTTTGGAAACCTGTGGGTGAAGTCTTTAAGTAATATAAGGTAAAGGTGGTCAGACTTCAGACGTTTGCCCTCATCACCCTAGTTACTGTAAAATTACTCCAAAATTCTAGGCATGGTTCCATGCCCCTGACTTCTTGCGCATTCACCTTAGCTGTATGACTGACTACCAGTCAGAAAGCCAGAAAGAGGGGGAAGTGTTCCAACACCTAATTGTTGTGTTTGAGAGAACTAGCATGAGGCATTGCAACGCTTGACATAAGAGGCTGGGCCCTACAAAATAGAAATACTCACCAAACCCAATAACTTATTAAGGGTGGAAAGAACAATGCATGTGTGAACTCTTTACAGAATGTGAGTAAGTAAGGAGAATATAGAAATAAATAAAAAATCAAAAAACTAAAAGTACTTGTTGTAGACTTGGGATGCACCATATACATCTGGTACAATCAGAGCTACAAAGAAGAGCGAGGGATGCTGGTGCAGTCAGAGCTACAGAGAAAAATGAGGGATGTAGTTGGCAAACAGTGGATTGTGGGTTTGGCATGTGCAATGGAACCTTTCCTCTTTCAACTCTTTTAGTCAATATAACTAGGTCCATTTTACACAGAGTAAACTAACTGTGATTAATGTTTTTGTATAAAAATTAGCATTACTTTTTTGCGAGCATGCAACCTGGAATTTGAGGTATCCATCAATCCTCTGGTTCACTTTTTTGTAATGTCTGAATATGAGGCTGTGAGATCAGCAGGGCTGAGAGGATGGAGCACATTATGTGAATGATGGGTTAGTATTAAAACTACTGTACATTTCCACATATAAGACGACCTTTAAATCATAAAATTCACCCCTAAAAATTTGGGATCGTCTTATACTACCATTCTAAAAATCAAACCTTGAATTCTAAATGATGTTTATCGGTAGGCTAGCCTCAGCCTCGGTGTGATAACCACAGACATACATGAAAAGATTCACATTATGAAATAAACTGATAATAAAGGTAATAAAACCCTCTTTACCTTATATATTATTGGCATATCTTCATAACAAATAGCCTATTCAAGGAATAATTCCATATCAATGAAATCAACTTTTATCTATGCAAGGCCAGCTGACAAAATGTAGCCTAAATATTGAGCTATGGTTGCACTCACAGCATCCTTTATCTTTTGGTAACGCAGTGTAATTACAGTAGTAATAACATTTAGGACAACATAATATTCATTTTTCATAAAAATCCTGGCTGTTTGTAACTGTTTAAAACAATTCAGTCATAAGAATGATAATTATACGATAAATATCATACTTTATCATATTGTTGTTAGGGGTTGCTTGTGACTGGTGAAGAAGTGTGAACAGAATAATGTTTCCCTCTTAGGCGATGTGTAGGAAAAACATGATATAGAATCGACTTTGTTATTTTGTTTAGCGTATACAGTACACTCGTTGACGCATGATCTCGCGCATCGTGCGACTCCCAAACTTTCACCCATAAAAAATTATTTTATCATGTATCTCCTGTATCATATGAGTTCCTTTTTTGAGAAACCAGATTACTATGGACTAACCTCTTTTACTCCATCTCTTTATCCCATCTAGTTAAATAAGTTAAAAAAGGAAAAGCTAATGATAAAAGTATCTTTAATTACGTTATACTCCTTGAGTAAATGAGTACAGCCATCAACAACTGAACGAGAAACCACTGTTTTGCTATGAACATGCTCTACGCAGTGGCTATGAACATTTCAACCATCATATGATAGCAAACAAACACTGTAGTTATGTTACAAATGACATTAAGTAGAATAGGACTGATGTACATTTTACATTATGCACTTATTCGCTATGGAGAAAAGATCGCAAGGGAATATAATGCTAAATTTAGGCTGCAAGTTGTAGCTGAAGCTGAGAAAACAAACAATGTTCAAGCGCTAGTGACTATAAATTATCGTGCATCGGCAACATGGATGAAACTCCTAAACTTCAATATGCCATCAAACTAGACTGTAAATAATATTGGTGAGAAAAGTATTTTAATCAAAACTACTGGGCATGAAAGAACTCATTTTACTGTTGTTTTAATGCGTATGGCAAATGGGACAAAACCTTCCCCCATGGTTATCTTTAAACGGAAACTGAACTGATACCAAAACAAAAATTCCCGGAAGGTATCGTTGTTCACGTTCACGAAAACCTAAACAATGCAAAAGGTGTATGATTGCTATGTTTGCATTTTATGATACAATTAGTAATACGTGAATGCATACAATATTACTGGATACAGTGAAGTAGAGCATAACTTGTTAAAATATACATGAAAAAGAGGCATATGTGTTGTCCGTATTTTATAATACAATATTTATATGTGAATATTGCATAAACTAATTTTATATTTTGTGTATTATGCGACTCCCTTAAAATTAGCTTCAAAATTAGGTCTTCAAAAGCCCCATGATATGCAAGTATATACGGTATTTTGAATTTCTAAGGATACAGCAAGTAAAACAGCATTTGTAATAACATCTTTACATAACCAACATTTCATAAGATACCTGTTGTTGCAAAAGCTAGCCTATACACAGATGGTTTTGTAATTTAGCAGTCATTTTATACTACAGATATGAAATAAATTCAAGAAAAGTTGTCATAATTTTTTACCTCGTCTTATCTAAAGGTTGTCTTATACACAAAAATATATGGTATCTATTTTATTCATGTATGTTTCACTGCAAACCCATTACTCCCATATCTTGCCCAAATCAAAATTTAGGCTGCTGACTCACCACAGAAAGTTGATTGATACCTGTACAATCTACAGAGCACTTAGAGACATACAGTAATCACCCCCCCGGTAATCACGTTCTCACAATTCGCGGACTCACCAATTCACGGATTTCTCTATGGAACTTATATAGGAGTGAAACCCCCGTATTCGCGGGGATGCGTTCCAGACCCCCCACGAATAGCTAAAATCCACGAATACTTACAACCCCCCCTCTAAAAATGCTTATACCTGTCTACCATGAAAGGTCAAACACCAAAGTACGCCTAAAAATACCATCCTACATCAAATATACATTAAACTATAACCTTATTACTGTATTAATCTTTGAAATGATACTATTAATATAATTTCCAAGCCATCTTAAACATTTTATTTTGTTACATTTATACATACGCACTGTATGGCTTACAGCTGTAGTGAAAATAATCCAGACCCCCCTATGTATTCAGCCACGCACATTTTCTTTCATACAGTTACAAGCCATTCCGTTTTCTTTTCGGGGGGAACCATTGATATTTACGTATATGTAATTCACAAAAAGAGAGAGAGAGACAAAAAATTAAGAAAAACATATGCACATTTTTAAAAATTTAATACTACGTATACTTGCACCTGTCTACCACGAAAGGTCAAACACCAAAGTATGCCTAAAAATACCAGCCTACATCAAATATACATTAAACTATTACCTTATCACTGTATTAATCTTTGAAATGATACTATTAATATAATTTCCAAGCCATCTTAAACATTTTATCGTTACATTTATACGTACGTACTGAATGGCTTACAGCTTTAGGTGAAAATAATCCAGTCCCCCCTGCGTATTCAGCCACGCACATTTTCTTTCATACAGTCTACAAGTCGTCCCATTTTCTTTTCGGGGGGAACCACTGGTACTTACGTATACGTAATTCACAAAAAGAGAGAGACAAAAAATTTTTTAAAAAGTATGCACATCTTAAAAAATTTAATACTATGTATATGTTAAGATTACTACATACGTAAATCATATGGGTACTCACCAGCGATGAATGTTGATTAAAGATGATGATAATGAATTAGCTGTGCAGTGCGATGAATGACGATGAAGATATGACTGCACAGCAAAGCAGAGGAGTTACAACTCATCTGAGGGTGCCTCTCCATCTTCAGGAGGCGCTTCGGGAGGCACTTCTTCAGTTGATTTGGGAGGCACTACTTCAGGCGATTGGGGTGGTGCCTGAGGCACTTCTTCAGGCGATTCGAGACACTACTTCGGGTGATTTGGGAGGCTTTGGAAGGGCCTTCTTCGTCTGTTTGATGAACATGGTGATAGGCAGCTACTGTCACTGCTTTTTCATGGTGGTGAGGGCTTGATTATAGGGCTCCAATGCTAAATCAAGGATGTTTGAAAACTTTAAGGAGCGTTCCATATAAGGCTCCCATGTTGAAACATACTCCTGCGTATCCTTGATCATTCTCTTAATGTGGGACAGACGTTCCAAAGTCAGGCCGCCCTCTTCTTCCTCCTGCTCCTCCCCTGAACCTGGCATATCTTCTTCCTCACTGGCAGACTTCGTCAGCTCTTCCAGATCCTGGTCCGTCAGGGGGTCAGCATGAGCATCAATGAGGGTGCCGATTTCATCCTCGGTGACGTCCTCGAAGCCTTCTCCACCTAGAATCCTCGCCAACTGGACAGCCTTATTAATGGCTAAATGTTGAATTTCTTCAGGAGAGAAGCCCCAGTAATCATGAACACACTCCGGCCACAACTTGTTCCAGCATGCATTCAGGGTCTCCTTCTTCATGTCATTCAGTGATCGGCTGATGATGGTCAGATATGTGGCAATCATGAATTTACGCCAATATTCTTTTAGCGTAAATTCACTGTCACTGTCCATTGCATTCACAAGGTGCTGTAGGGAGTTCCCAGTATAGAGTGCCTTGAAGGCACGGATCACGTCCTGGTCCATAAGCTGGAGGAGAGAGGTGGTGTTGTGAGGGAGGAACTCAAGCTGGACTCCCTTGTAATAAAGATCGAGAGGGTGGCCACCAGCATTATCCGTAATCAGCAACACCCTAAACTCCATGCCCAAGTCGTTCAGGTGTTGCCTAACTTGAGGGATGAAGCTCTGATGGAACCAGTGCTCTGTGAGGAAATTGGTGATCCAGGCCTTAGGGTTATGCATCCAGAACACAGGAAGCAATGCCTTGTTCTTATTCTTGAGGGCCCTGGGGTTTGCAGCCTTGTAAATGAGGCCTGGTTTAAGCATGAAACCAGCTGCATTCCCACACATGATGAGGGTAACCCTATCCTTCTGGGCCTTGAATCCATAGGCTTTAACTTCGTCCTTCATAAGGTATGCCCGGGAAAGTATCTTCTTCCAGAACAGGCTAGTCTCATCCATATTGAATACCTGTTGTGGATGGTAGCCCTTCCCCTCGATGATTTTCTTGAAGGCCTCCGGATATTTCGCAGCTGCTTCAATGTCTGCAGAAGCTGATTCCCCATGCAATGTAACAGACTTTAGGTGGAACCGCTTTTGAAAACAGTGGAACCACCCCTTGCTGGCCTGGAAATTTTGAGGCGCTGATGATGGTCCTGCTTGGGGCTCTTCCCCCCTCTTCTTCTTCTGCTTCTGTAGACGCTGGTTCATCAAAGCCTAAGAATTCTAATTCGCCTTCTTCAATGCCTTCCTCTGCCTGTACTACGTAGTCACCTTCCGTAGCAGTTGAAAACTGCTTGTAGAGTTGTCGCGCTTTCTCGCGAATGATGTTGGAGTCGAGGGGCACGTTCTTCTTCCAGCAGTCCTTTACCCAGAATGCCAGAGCAGATTCCATCTTCACAACTGTTTTATCCCACACTGTCGCAACTGTCTTTGCACTACTGAAGTAGCTCATACTCACAGACTTGCGTATCTCCGCCTCTTTCTTCTTGATATATCTCACTGTGCTCTCATTAACATTAAAATGGCGGCCAACCACGGCAAAACTTTTGCCCTCCTTTAACATGTCAAGAAGTTTCACCTTCTCCTTGAGTTTCATAACAGTCTTCTTTCTTTTGGAATCTTTGCCAGAAGTCTTTGAAGAAGCAGGGCGTTTTTTAGGAGGCATTTTAGGGCCGAATACTGCTGATGCACAAAGATTAAGAAACCAAACACAAAGATGTGCGATTTCACACTGTAAGAAGATGCTGCGAACTACACACGAACTGAGAAGGATGCCGTGGATGCAGTCTCCCAGAATTCCATGCTTGCGAGTTGGTTGTGAATGTTCAGCCAATCAGCACCAAGTGAACAGCCAATGAGCGCCAAGGAAAATGAATGGTGCTTCAGGATTGGCTGCTTTGCAGATGACAGCCAATAGTGTGTCGAGTATCATTGGTCCTGGGTACACAGCGTCCAGCATCTCAAGTTCTTTATACAGTACAGTATTTGCACAGAGGTGGCTTGGGTGAAGCACTTTTAAGAAAAACAAATATATGTTATTGAAATTTTGCTGTGTTTCCATTAATATATTACATTACTGTAATATTTGAAAATTAGTAAATTGTTTTTCATCTTACAAAATGTACTTCCAGTAGTCATGAATGTATACTTAGTACATACATGAAAATGCTACGTACTGCAGATGTAAACATACGTACCCTGCTATTCCTGCTGTGTTACGTATTTTAGATATGCTCTATGAACTACCTGTAGTCCTGTACTGTACTATGTATCATCCTAAAACACTTTTTGTATGTAATATCTAAAAATTATCCTACAACAAAACATTTAATAAAATGTACATACTGTATGCGCAGAATATCAGCGTTAGTATATGTACGCGCAACACATTAGTACCATGGATATACCGTAGCGGCAAACTATCAGCAAATGACCCAATATAACTCATTTCATTGCTATCTCTCGCTTGTGTGTTTTGCATGTACTGTACAGTACTATGGCCTAAGAATATTTTTTGAAATCGTGCATTAAGATGTCCTCTGAATGCTCTGCTTCTTCTAAGCCTCTGGCCGATAGCCTACAATTAATGACTGATGAGAAGAAAGTAGACATGATTGTTTTGTTAAGAGAGGGCAAAAGTCACGGAGAAGTAACAGCCCATTACGGCATGACATTAATTGCAGTCGCCTGTATTGAGCATAAACAGGGTAAAATATGCATGCAGCCCTACTGTACCACCTTCGTTGCCATGTTCAAATACCTTAACATGACAGCGCCTCCCATCATTCATCATACTGCACAGCTAATTCATCATCATCATCATCTACAGCATACTGTAATCAACATTCATCACCAGTTACTACCCATATGATTTAACTTTATTATTTACTATATTATTAAGGTACCCAGAGTAGTATTACATAATATTATTTAATTTCTATTACTAATATATATATAATACTGTAGTATTATTATTGATTTACATTATTATTTAATATTATACAATAAATAATATGAAAATACAGAATACAGCATTACTATACGAAAAAGACAAAAAATCTACATCCGCAAATAGGCAGGTTCCCCGCGAATATTTTTATACATATGTTCCACAGAAAAACCCAAGAATACGTGAGTTTCCCATGAAAATTTTTTAGATAGGTTCCGCAGAAAAACCCGCGAATGGGTGAGACCACAAATCGTGAGAACGCGAATACGGGGGGTTTACTGTATACACATTATTCGCGGAAAATTTGCCTATTTGTGGTATTTTTCACTGAGGAATATTCACTAATCACTGTATTTTCATATCATTTTCATGACTAAATGCACTTTCTGTGATAAAACTATTAAAATACTCAGTTATAAGCATTTTTAGAGGGTTTTTTGTGTTTGAACTATCAAAATAGGCAGTTCTTAGAGGGGTTTTAAGTATTCGCGGATTTTAGCTATTAGTGGAGGGTGTAGTACACATCCCCTGCAAATACAGGGGGTTTACTGTATATAACAAACACAAGGCTCTGAACTACTAGGGTCATATGACAGGCAAATTCTAGGCAAATGTACATTAGAGTGGTTTTATAAGTAAAAATATAAGCATCAACTTAGTAACTGAACTCATAATAAAGATGGCATTTTTATGATAAAATAAAGTTTTGTATATACTTACCAAGTAACTACATAGCTATTAGTTTCACTTAACTGCAGTAGTTCAAAATTTGAAATTCACAGTAACGCACTATTGTTTTAGTGTAGGTAACTAGACCCCGCCAACTTTTGGGGAAGAATAGGCACAACAGTACTTATGAGCTCAATTCATTTGTGCCCTATGTCCATGAGAGGGGAGGTGGGAGGGCTTTGATCATGTAGTTACTTGGTAAGTATATATAAAACTTTATTTTATCATAAAAATGTCATTTTTATATAAGTAACTTACTAAGTAACTACACAGCTGAATTCCACATTGACAGGAGGTGGGATGCATGGACATGTTCTACCCAAAAACACTCAGTAAAGGAGATGAATTTGAAATAGAAAGGTAACTAGCATTGGTGTAATGCTTGTGTCGTGCAAAGTTTATTTTCATAACTTATGTGACATATTATTGTTCCCTTCTTACCTGCATCTTTCTTCTAAGTCGGCGACGTATTCGTCCACACAGTCTCTTCCCTAAGTCAGCAGCTCACAAGTCTATTATTGAGAAGAGATTTGTATTAAATGTAATTATCTCTCTCAGAAAGGCGTAATGGAGACGAAATGGGTGGCTTCTTACTTTAAAGATGAAAGTTAATTACATACACAAGTACAATTACGGTTACAGTTTTACTATCTTGAAAACTACTCTTGCTAGTCGAAGTTCAGTTTCTGTCTGGTTAAATAGCCCACGGTCAGGGTATGGTTAAGTAGCCCGCGGACAGAATCTGGTTAAGTAGCCCGCAGTCAGAGTCTGGTTGGGACCACAGAAGCTAGGGGGAAGTACTGCGTCTTCTCGTATTGGTGACTAGCGACTCCTACTCATGCTCTCTGGCTTCGTCCTTCTCTGGAACCCCTGCTTTTCCTTGCTATCTTCCATCTCCTCCCTTGAAGTTACCTCATTGGAAGATATTATCTGTAAGGTCTCCCCTCGAACAGCTTGATTGGGAAGGACAGTTGTGGGTGTTGTCAAAATCTCTCCTTAGAAGATTTGATTGGAAATGACCTCAGGAGGAGTTGTTACTGGCTCCTCCCTCGAATGTCTAATTGGAGAAATGGTGCACTACTTCTCTTTGTCCAGCCCCTTTTCATGGAATTTCAAGTAAATGCCTCCTATTCATGGCAGGGTTATAGATATGGCTGGAACATTGACTCCTGACGAGGTTATAGGTAATGCTTGGTCAGCTGAGTCGTGAGGGCACAGGTTCAAGATTTTATGATCGGTTTATAGCCCTGGGCGCAATACACTCGCTAACTGTTTTTGAGTTCGTATAAAGATGGTTTCCTGCTTTTTAGCTTGCTTGACATACCTAGCCTCGGTAATACATAACGACCAAGGCTTAATAGTTGTTCTCTCTCTCTCTCTCTATTCTTACTCGATCGATCACTGTATAACTTATCTTTTTTTTTTCCACTTCTCTCTTTTTAAGATTCTATTCTTATGCTTCCCTATTTAATCTTTCTTTACATCACTACACTTGTTGTAACCTTCGGATAAGCCTAGATGGAAGCGATGGAAGTGAGGCTTCTTTAGAAGGCTTCTTTTCTGGTGTAGAAGTCTGGGGAAATCTGTTAGGAGACTGAGAAGGTCTGGGAACCACTCCTTCTGTGGCCAACACAAGCATCATGGATGTGTTCGTGTGGGCCATGAACTTGTTTAAGACTTCTCTCACCATGCAGAATGGTGGGAAGGAGTAAACATCCAAGTCCGACCAGTCCTGGAGCATAGCATCCATCGCCCATGCCCGAGGGTCTGGGGCTGGTGAATAGTAGATGGGGAGGTAATAGTTCCTCTGTGTTGCAAACAGGTCTATCAACGGCTTTCCCCACTGTTTCCACAGGTCAGTGCACACCTGTGGATTAAGTGTCCATTCCGTTGGTAGGACCTGTTTGCAGCAATTTAACTCTTCCACAAGAAAGTTTAACTTTCCCTGGCCCCAGAGAAGAAGATCCTTGGCTACTTAGCAAAGGGAGAAGGAGTGAGTCCATTCCAGATTTTTTATGTAGGCCAATGTAGTTGTGTTGTCCGAATGGACTGTGACTGTCTTGCTGCATGTCGTCGTCACAAAATGCTCAAGGGCCAAGTGAATTTCATTCAGTTCCCTCACAATGATATGTACTCTCTTTTCTTCTAATGACCACAACCCAGAAACCTCCATGTCATTTAAAAGAGTCCCCCAACCCAGATCCGAAACGTCTGAGTACATCGTTAGGTCGGAGCTCAGCGGGTGCAATGACTTTCCTACTAGAACCTCTCCTCTGCAAGCCACCACTGAAGATCTTCCTTGATCTCAGGAGTGGAGTGGAAAATGAAGGAGTCTGGGAGAGTTTTCCTCTGCCAATTGGCCTTTAGGAAGACTTGTAGGACTCTTGTGTGTAACCTTCCTAAAGGCATGAACTTCTCGATGGATGAGAAAGTGCCCAGCAGACTCATCCACTCGTTGGCTGTGCAAGACGGGCAAGATATGAAGTTCCTTACTTTCTTCAGGCAGTCTTGAATCCTTTTGCGGGACAGAAAAGCCCAGAAAGTCAGAGCATCAATCCTCATCCCCAAGTAGAGAATCGATTGTGCTAAAGCAAATTGATTAAAAGACCCAACCTTTGGGCCAGTAGAAGAGTCTTTTAAGGTCCTCCATGCATCTTGTCCTCGATGGGGAACATAGTAGCCAGTTGACTAGATACAGACAGATGTTGATCCCCATGAGATGGAGCAATCTCGCTACAGGGGTGACAACACAGGTGAATACTTGTGGAGCTGTAGAGAGGCCGAAGCAGAGAGCCCTGCCCTGGAATACGAACCGCAGATACTTCCTGGAATCCGGATGTACTGGAACACGGAAGTACACATCCTCCAAGTCGATTGTTACCATCCAGCTTCCCTGATGAATGGCTGACAGGACTGAACGGTTCGTTTCCATTTTGCACTTGGTGGTCTGCACAAAAAAGTTCAAAGCACTGATGCCTAGGACAGGTCTCAAACCTCCCGACGCCTTGGGGATGACAAGCAGACGGTTGTAAAAACCCTCTGTCCTTACGTCTTCAACCACCTCCACAGCTCTTTTCCTGAGTAGGGATGATACTTCTTCCTTCAGGGCCAAAAACCTCTCCGAGCCTTTCGAGTAGGCTGTTAAGCTGATGGGCGAGGATGTCAAAGGAAGTTTTTCCCTGAATGGGATGGCATAGCCCTCTTGTAGGACTTTTACTACCCAGGGTTCTATGTTCCTGCCTTCCCATTTGTCCCACAAATGGAGAAGCCTGGCTCCTACGGGGACATGGAGGACCGGAACCTCACTTGCGAGAGGCCGGTTTGGAGGACGACTTCTTGGTTGGCTGGACTGATCACAGATTTGAGCACAGGCGGGGATGAAATTTGGCTCTTCCATCTAGAAAGGGCTGCTGCTGCAATGGGGAGGTAGTTCTCATGCTGAACGAGACTGAAGTGTCACAGGCTGGTTTCCTTGGCAAGCCTTGTCGACTGCATCAAAAGGTCCTATGTTGACTTCTTCTGTAAGTCCGACGCAACCTGCTCTATTGTAGTTCTCGGGAATAAAGCTGCCTGATCAATGGGTGCAAACAGGAGAGCTGATATTTGAGAGGGAGTAACACCTTTAGTGGTACAGGTGCACCACAGTTTCCTCATTGTAAGGACTCCCATGGAGAATAAGGTAGCCAGCTCCTGGGAGCCATCCCTAATGGCCTTATCCATGCAAGAGAGTACTCCCTACTAATCTGCAGCGAAGTTCTCTTGAAGTGTATTACAGTCTTCTATTTTCTTGGCTAATGCTCCAACTGTCCAGTCCAAGAGGCTGAATACTTCAAAGACTTTAAAGACATCTCTCATGAAACGGCCTAGCTCCGAGGACGAGAGCATGATCTTAGCGGAGTTAAAAGCCAATCTCCATGTTAAGTCCACAAGGCTGGAGAAGTTCCCCTGGAAGGAGGCAGAAACTCCCAGAGAAGGAGCTTCCCCAGTGGAGTAAGACAAGTACCTCCTTGGTGACAGGCGGGAGGGAGGCACACTGAAAACTGTCATACCAACTCCCTCTTTTTGGCTAATCAATTGTCAATACCCACTAAAGCCTTCCTAGAGGATGAGAGGACCATCTTCAGAAGTCTGGAGTCTGGAGGCCCCTACCCGCTATCTCATTGTGAAGGCCGAACCAGGTGGCGACGGGGCCCTTGGAAAGAAGAAAGTTGGATAACAGAAGAGGAAGTACTTCAAGAGCGCCGCATACGCTGTCGTAAGATGTTCTTGATCGATGGTTTCTTCATCAGATTCTTCATTGGATCAAATGGGACGAGGAGCTAAGTCCGCCTGATCCTGCGCAGCAAAGGGTTGCTTCCGTAAAAGACTGAGGATGCTATCCAACTGCCATTGGATAGGTTCCAATGAAGAATCTGTGATAGCAGGGGTTGGCGCTGAATGCTTGGCTACTGGCACCAAGCGTACTGAAGGTGAAAATTCTGACACATGGTGCTCGGAAACTGGGTGTTGCTCGGAAGTTGGGTGCTCGGACACTGAGTGCTCATAACCTGATCGCTCGGACACTGGGCGATCCAACACTGTAAGTTTGGACATTGGGCGTTCAGACACTGTGCACTCGGAAGTTGGGCACTCGGACACTGGGCGCTTCGACACAGGACACTTGGACGCTACATGTTCAAAAACTGAGCACTTGGACAACTTGGATAAGGAATGCTGCGTCTAAGACTGGCTCCATCACCGAAGCGTCATGCACAACTCGCTCGGGACTGAAAGATGGGCGCTTGGGCACTGGGCGCTCGGACAACTTGGATGAGGAATGCCACGTCAAAGACTGGCTTTACGTCATTGAAGTATCATGCACAACCCACTTGGGACTAACCCAAAAACCTCAGGAGGGAAGAGGACTATGCTCTTGTTCCCTAAGAAGCTTATGGGGAAGCAGAGAAGCGCACTCAGCAGAAGGAACATGCCTTTTCAATGGTGTCCGAATCACTGGACGACAGGGCATGAATATTCATATGGATGCCTTTCCAATGGCGAACTGCCAAGTCCTGGGTTCAATCAACAGGTTCAGTTGTGAGGGACAACTACCAGTGGGCAAACCCCACTGACCTCCCTTAGACCTCTGGTTTGCCTCCTCCCAGGTTTGGGGGAGTTTGACATTGACCTTTGTCTAGGAGCATCGGTGGGACGAGTAGTCACCTCCTCCACTGACACTGCACCTGCACCAACACTAATTACACTTACCTGGTCCATGAGAGCATTAACCGAAGACCTGATTTGGGCTACAGCGTTAACAAGCAGACCAAAATTTTGGTCAATTCTAGCTTCTGGGCTGGGGATGGCATCAGGTTTGGAAGAATGGGAGCCAGGTAGCAGAGTTTGAGGAAAAGTTGGAGGACTGGTGACAGGAGGAGAAAGCAGTCACAGGTGTAGAAGACACAGGTTGAACAACAATATCCAATTTCGAAGTGAGAACCTGACTAGCTAAACCTCTAGCCTCGGCTCTAGCAGCCACCTTTCTCTGTCTGTCTTTCTGGAGTTTATCTAAATGCGCATCCAAAACTTTCCATTTACCCTGATCCCAGTCTTTGCATTCGTCACATTTAAGTTCAAACGAGCAAATTTGCCCTCTACAATGGCAACACAAAGTGTGCAAATCATGCTTAGCAGAAGTAAGTCTAGTATTACAGCCTCTACTGCAATATCTAATACTGGGCAAGCTAGAGTCTGACATACTAAATCAAAATTAGTCACAATGGAACTAGCTAAGCTAATAAATAGCATGCAACTTACATGAATGAATACTTCACCAAAGGAGAAAGATACTACCATCTGGCAAAACTCAAATCAGAGCTGCTCAACCAAATGTTGTTCAATTGACCAGCAGAAACGAACTGAGCTCTTAAGCACTGTTGTACCTATTCTTCCCCGAAAGTGGGCGGGGTCTTGTTACCTACACTAAAACAACAGCGAGTTACCGTGAATTTCAAATTTTGAACTGCTGCAGTTAAGTGAAGCTAATAGCTATGCAGTTACTTGGTAAGTTACTTATATAAAATTTAGACATCGATGCAAGTATATGGAAAGACTATGTCTCTAAGGGAAACATAAGTCAAGGGATGGTAATCAAGATTAGAACTGAAGAGACTGATGATTCCTTTAAGTCATCCCACAAAAGTAAAGCAATCCCTTCTGTTATATACAGTCCCAACAAATAAGGATCCATCCACTTACTTATATCCTTCAGATAAAGGCTAACAAAGGCCGACTAGCACCCCAGGTACTGGTGTTTAAAAGAGCAATTAAATTTATGTTGTTTAGAAACGTTAAGGCACTGACAGTGCTCTAACGCCATCAACCAGAACTTTTACCTGGGATGCTTTGCCATTCATTACATTGCTAGAAGCCATAAGAATAACTTGCCTGAGCTAATAGTAGACAGTATTTCTAGAAACTTGTTCCTTGGACAGACCTGTGATAAGAGAGTCTAGCAGAGTTACTCCTTAAATGAAAACTGGTTTCACCAGACATAGAAAAAGGGCCCCTTCATTACTGGTGAAGGAAAGAATGGAGAATATGCTGTGGAACAGTCCTGGTTGCCTAGGATTTGGGTATTCACTACACAGTAAGCTGCATAAGGCCAATGGAACTCCAGTCCTGGCATGTGTGACATTTTGAGAGCATGAACCTTTCTGTCACATTTCAAAAATGTAAAAGGCCAACAGAAAAACAAGTCTTTGGTGTAAGATCAAGCAACTTTGATACGAACAATGTATCTTACAACATACTGGTAAAGCTCCTTAAAACCACAGACAAATCAAAGTTTGGAGGCTTTGGAGCCATCAAGAGACACCTTTTTTGACATGCTGATTCAACCTTTTAAGTTCTACAAAAGAACCCCCACCTAATCCACAAACCTCATATACCTGAAAGATGGTCAGCCCATAACTCATGCTGGAATGTTAACACTAGTTGACGCAGCAGGAATAAAAAGTACAGTAAACCCCCCGTATTCACGGGGGATGAGTACAAAACGCCCCCCGAATAGCTAAAACCAGCGAATACTTAGGACCCTTCTAAAAACACTTAGAACTGCCTATTTTGATAGTTCAAACACACACAAAACAAACTAAAAATGCTTATACAGGCAGTCCCCGGTTTACAACGGGTCCGGCTTACGACGTTCCGAGGTTACGGTGCTTTTCACATATATTCATCAGAAATTATTTCCCGGTTTACGACGCATGTTCTGGAGTTACGACACATCGTGTGCTGATCCGACGGAAGAAATATGGCTCCAAAATGACAGAATCATCAAAATTTGGAGGTTTTTTTTATGAAAAGCTCAATAAAAATGTAGTTTACATCATTTTCAATAAACCCAAAGCATTAAAAGTAAGGTTTTCTTTGGATTTTTGACGATTTTCGGTTTACGACGCGGCGTAAAAACGGAACCCCCGTCGTAAACCGGGGACTGCCTGTACAGGCATTATCCTACTTACGATGGGGTTAGGTTCCAAAAAAAGCAATATTTGTTGGAAAAAACATAAGAAATACCAAAACGTATCTCGAACATAGCCTAGCCTACACTAGGGTATTTGGTACCATGTATACATATATGGTAGCCTAGCCTACACTACAAAATTACTCTTTACATACATGGTATAGTAATTACTAATATCAGCTAATTCTGGAGGTTCATGCAAAGTGACTTATGATAATTCAATACATAGAGAAATTGAATAACAAACATGAATTAGCTTAGCCTACACTATGGTATATTGTATACATACATGGTAGCGTAGTCTAAATTATACTCTAGTCTATATTCGCATATCGTATTATACAAATGTCAACATAATGAATATGCAACTTTTCCATGGATCTTTTAAAATGTTATGCCTTAATTCACTGTATCCAATAATATTGTATATATTCTTATATTGCTTTTATATTATAAATTGCGATCACAGCGATCAATGTTTTGGTTTGGAAATGTTTACGCTGTGTTTATTGCACCACATTTAAGTTCAGAGCACTTTTCTTGCTTCTAGTTAGCGTAAATGAATCTCTAGAGTCTAGATACTTTATTTATATGGGGCAAGGTTATTTTTCGTTATATGAAGTGTTTTTAAGTCAAAATATAACTAAAATACATCTCGTTGTGAAATTCATTTCTATTATTTTCGTTAATAGATGACGATTGACAATGGCTGTTTGGGGGCTTTTGTTTTGTGTAAAAAAAATTCTAGATTCAATTCGCTATTTTCACTTGATTTCATCATAATACGAGCTTTATGTATTTATTGTTTATCGGCGTAAAAATAACAGCAATGTGTTCTTTCATGCCTAGTAGTTTTGATTAAAATACTTTCTCTCCAATTTTAATTTTGATCGAGTTTCATCCATGTTGCTGATGCACAATAATTTACAGTATGGTCATTAGCAGCTTGAACATTGTTTTCTCAGCTTCCGCTACAACTTGCAGCTTAAATTTAGCAGTATATTTCCTTGACGATCTTTTATCCATACCGAATAAGGGTATTAAGTAAAAATATATTAGTCCTATTCTACTTAACGTCATTTGTGCTTTAACCTACGGTAATTGTTTATTACCATATGATGGTTGAAATACAGGTAAATGGCTGTTGTTATCAGATTCGATTATAAGCAAAACAACAGTTTCTTGGTCAGTTGTTTATGACTGTACACATGTACGTAAGAGTATAACGTTGCTAACAATACTTTTATCATTCTCTTTTACTTTTTTTAACTAGAAGATGGGATAAAGAGATGGAGGAAAAGTTGCCTATTGTATTTTGGTCTCCCTCACTGCCTGATTACGCTGTTACCTACGCCGCGTGAAATTTAAAAATATTTTATGAATAATATTGTCGTATCGGTATTAATTGCTTACCCCATTGCAAAATCGAATTATCGTCAGGTGAATTATCGTAACTCGAGCATTACCTAAATATTTTAATAGTTTTATCACAAAAAGTGCATTTAGTCATGAAAATGAGATGAAAATACAGTATTTAGTGAATATTTCTCAGTGAAAAATACCGCGAATGAGCGAATTTTCCACGAATAATGGGTAGATACATTCCAAAGAGAAATCCATGAATATGTGAGTCTGCGAATCGTGAGAACGCGAATACAGGGGTTTACTGTATCATCAATCAGGAACAGTGCAGGCACTGAAGTAGCATACTAAGGCAGCATGGCAGAAGCAACAGGATTAGATGAACTGGCAGAAATCACAGGCAAGGGCATAGCAAATGTCAGAGGCATCAATGAATGAAGCACTGGAAGAGGAGTTGCAACAGAAACCAATATAATGGGTACAAGAGGCACAGCAGCCACTGCCAGAACATGAAGTATTGAGAACCACCGAGCAACCGGTGTCATCTTAGGGACTAATGTGGTTGAGACTGTCACCCTAACATAAGCAAGAGCCAACAGAAATATCAAAAATAGCGGGAGCAGCAGAAGCAGCCACTGGTGCGGTAGGCATGAGAACAGCAGGAGGTATCGTAGGAGTAACTGTCCATGAAGTAGATACAATGGAAAGAATCAGCACAGCAGGTAGAACTACAGAAGTAAAAACCAAAGGGAAATAGCAGAAGCTGCATTAGTAAGGCCAGCAGAACCGAAAGCATACAAAGCTGAAGCAATAACCTAGTATTGATGAAAAGACAATGAAGTAAAAATATTCTGCAGCTGTGCCGAAACAAGTTCAATATAAGTACATTGGAAATCAATAAATTATGAACTGCAAAGTGGACTAGCAGGCAATTACGGAAGTAGCCAGTGTTGAATAAGCAGTCCAGCCACTGTGAAGAGCAAGCAAGCTGAGCAGCAAGCAATAACACATGACTTGAAGACTGGTACTCATTAACCTTGAGAAAAGCACATGATCCATTGGCTAACAGTCAAAATGAAAGATTTAGGAGCAGACAAATGGAATATTCAGTAAGAGAATAATTTGCCATCCTTGATTGGTACATCCCCCTGCTCTTGTAACAGCCACATTGGTTGGCAGACCAGTCCTCATAAATATAGCCAGTGAAAGCCCATCTGCAGTGACGGCATGAGATACAAAAGATCCTACATGTTAAACCTTGTCAATTTTCCTGAGGCATTCTTATGATAAGCAAAAATTTACTGGTGCACAACAGAGTGTTCACAAGACCACAACACAAAACATTACTCCGATGGCAAACACTAATGAACAAAAAATAATATAAGCTGAGTTACAGAACATACATTGCTGGAAAATAAGTCAAATTAAAGATAAAAATTACAGGCAGTAGAACCAGCTGTAATAGCTACCTGGGCAAAACAAAATAACTATTGTACTAAAAGATAAATGAAGTTTTCATAATAAAACTAATATTGTTATACTCACCTGAACACCTGAATTCGCCCTTAATCCCACTAGCCCGAACAACTCTCAATTACCCATCCCACTGGTGGGAATTTTAACAGCCAGCGTTGCCAACGCTGCATGTAAAATCTTGTCACTTGAGCTACCATAACAAATGGTTGGCAACGCTGATGCAGGTGTGCACCGACACACCCCATTTTCGTCAACTGCTTTATTCAAGGTCAAAATTGATGTGGGGAAAGGAGGGTGGGAACCATTCAGGTGTTCGGGTAAGTATTACAATATTAGTTTTATTATGAAAACTTCATATTGCAATACACTCCCTGAACACCTGAATTCACCCGATTAACATTTAGAGGAGGAGGGATCAATCCTACTGCAAGCCCCTTTGACAACCGCAGAGATGGTAGCTCACCAATCTGCTCTGCATAAGATATCCGTTTAGTCATACACTCGCCATATCAATCAATGCTTTCAGTGAAGAGACATTTTGGAGAGTACTTTGATCGATAGTCAGGTCAGTACTCTTGGTCTGTCGACCTCCCATGTGGTTCTTCAGAACCTCTCATGTATGGAGGAGAATGAGGCAGAGTGCAGAGCTTCTGTCCCTCCGGAGAACCATCTAAGTTTTGCGGCACACCCCCTTTTACAACCGCAGAGATGGCAGCTCACCGATCTGCTCTGCATAGGATATCTATTTAGTTATACACTCACCTTATCAATCAGTGCTTTTGGTGACGAGACATGCTGGAGAGTACTTTGATCGCCAGTCAGGTCTGTACTGTCTCAGTCCATCGACCTCCCATGTGGTTCTTCAGAACCTCTCATGTATGGAGGAGTACGATGAGCCTCCCATGTGGCTATTCAGAGCCTCTCAGGTTTGGAGGGAAATGAAGCAGTGTGCCGAGCCGCTGACCCTCCACCACTAGGTTGCGGATAAGGCCTGACTGACAAGCGAAGAAGTATCTCAGCGCCGACGAAAGAGCCTAGTCTACTAGAGCACCCCCTTGGACTCTCGTAGGGAAACTATCAAAGACTAAGATACTTAAAACGTACTTAACCTAAGTTCATGTGATTATACTATCACTGTTGCCTAAGAATTCTAAAGACTAAAAGGAATTCCTCTATCTGGTTAACCCAAGAATCTCTGCGCTAAGTGAATACCACCTCAGCTAAATGAACGCACCCTACATAATAGACTTTGCCACTACACATGGACTAAGAGAATAACCTTCCAAACCTCCGCGCTAAGTGAATACCACCTCAGCTAACTGAATGCACCCTAGATAGTAGACTTCTCCTCTACACGCGATGAGGCGAATTGAACGTCTCTCAAGTAAAGGAAGTAAACACTGAGACGGACTTCAAAGTAGCTGCCTCCAGAATAGAAGGCACTGAATAATTCCTAAGAAAGGAAGATGAAGTGGACCTACTCCGAATACTGCGCGGTCGGGGAAATACAGAGCTGAAGACGATGAAGAAGAACCCTGAGAAGTCTGGGAAATCACCTCCCTACGAAAGTAACTAATCGCATTCTTTGACAGCAGATGGGAAGGATTCCGCCGAAAGACAAGAGGTGTACGTGGAAGCGGACGGAGTTTCTCAACCTTTGATAAATAGACTTTAATGCTCGCACCAGACAAAAGGCATCTCCGCTGGATCGCCAGTAACTAACACTTGCAGATAAAGAACTTTAAACGAATAGGGCAGAGTTTTAACCTCCGACACTGTCTTCGCCACAAATTCCGGAAGAAAAACAAATTCGTATCATTTCTCGCATAGGAACCCAACCTAGAAACTGCCTGAAGCTCGCCCAACCTTTCAGCTGAAGCTAAAGCCATAAGAAAAAGCAACTTCTTAGTCAGTGTCTTAGCGTTATAGCTTAAATGGGTTCAAAGGCAGGGAAAACAAGAAAAATATTGAAGTACTGTACTTCCGACCAGTCCCACGGAGGGTCCCGAGTTGGCAAGACAGGACGTTCAATCTTAAGAGAACGTAATAAACCATCAATTATCTTACTACTAGAGATTTTAGAAAGGTGGAAACTAATTGTACCACTAAGGGTTGAGCGGTACTAAGCGATCGCCGAATACGAAAGACCATTGACTTTCCGAAGGAGTAAAAGAAAATCAACTATTTAGCTATAGAAGGTCTAGAGATGGAATGACCTTCCTTACGACACTAACTTCTATACCTTGTCTAGCTGAACCTGGTAAGGCTTACGGGTTAACTTTCTCAAGCTGAAAGAAAGCTGTCTAGCCACAGCTTTAGGGAGTCCGGACTGTCTCGCCACTCTCTCTAGTCGCCCTGCAACTAGGTGCAGCATGCGAGGGTTTGGATGATAATGGTGAGAATGCGGTCGTCTGAGAACTTCCGCCAGGGTAGAGACATCGGACTTCTGTAAGGAGCTCTAGGAGTTCCGAAAACCAAGCGCGCTAGGGCCAGCAGGGAGCTATCAAAGTCATAGTCGTCTTGACACTCTCCCGCAATTTCTTTATTACCTGATGAATGAGACCAGATGGAGGAAAAGCATACACCTGCATGTGATTCCAATTCGTAGTGTTACATCGGTGCCTATCGATGTGGGGACCACCATTGGTGAGAAATAAACCGGAAGATGATGGTTTAATCACATCACAAATGTCCACAGTTGCTGGCCACTTCCGGAGAACCTGACATATTACTTCCTGAGCCAAAGTCTACCCTCCCCCCAAATACCTGACGGGAGCGACTTAGCGAATCGGCCAGTACGCTGAGACTCCCCGACACAAATTGGGAAAGAAGAGACACTTTTCGTTTTTCGCACCCTCTCAGACTCTCTGTGCTATAGTACTGAGTTCAACCTGTTCCCCCCATGAGTTCTTCAGATACGACCTGGCTGTTACGCTGTTGTTAAACCTAGCCACTACTTTGTTATGCACTAGGACTGAAAACAACTGAGGGCTTCCTTTACAGCCTTGATTCCCGAAGATTTATTGACTCCTCTCATTCCCGAACACCCCCCCCCCAACACAACCAGGCCCAAGGTCTGGGTTTCCTCCAAGGTTGTTCCTCAACCTTGATCTGAGGCATCTGTGTACAGATGAACGTCGGGAGGAGAGGAGTCAATACACCTTCCCAGTGTCAGATGCACTTCTTCTGACCACCACAGACGATCCAGCAGGCAAGAATTGCTCCCAACTATAACTGAGTTCTCGTCGCGGAAATCCCAGCGATTCCTGAGACATGCCTGAAGAGAGCACAACCGGAGACGAAACCCTGGAATTAAAAGAGAGAGACATTCTTCCTAAGAGGCTTCTCCAAGCTGGTACCGGCTGTTCCCTGTTGAACAAGAACCCTTCTGCCTGTTGAAGGACCAACTGGATCCTCTCCAGGGTTGGGAAAACCCTCAAAGGAAGAGAGAGAATCCTTCTACCTGAATAGGTTAAAGATTCCATAAGAATTCCCTCGCTCTTACTAGCTCTTCTAGAGAGGAGGCAAGGATCAACCAATTGTCTGCATACCTCAACACTTTGTACCCTCGACAATGCATAATTGCCGACACCGGAGACATGAGTTAGAAGCAACAACGTTCGTCATACTGGCTACGTCATCTTCCTTGAACAAAGAATTAGCTAAGGCTAAGGTGTTCTAAGCAATCCCTCTTATGAACATCCGGATACTGAGGGGGAAGATGACTAAGATAGAAATTTAGACTTTTCTGCTCCAAACGTAGTAGACGAAGCCAAAGCATTTGCCTGGTGAGCCAGACCCCTCGAGATAAATTTATTAGGCTGCAAACAGCCACGGATCCGAAGGGACATAGCCATCACTTTTTTAGCACCCCCTCACAGTAAACATGACAGCATCCAGAGACAGTGCGCAAGAGCCTCTGTCTGATTGCGCAACACATCCTCCAAAGCACCTGCTTCCGTAAGAGAGGTCCCTACAAGCTGAGACGAAGCCGGAAACCTAGACAGGATTACCTCAACCGATTTGTTGAATGACAACCTGACACCTGCCGAAGGGTTACCTTGCGTAAATCTTCTTACGTGGAGAGAGAAGAGAAGAGTCCTGTCTATTAGAAGCCACTACCATTGCTAAACGAACGTCCGCCTCCTCCAAAGCCTGTCTAACCCGATCAAACCAAACCAGCCAACACGAAAAAGAAGCAGGAGCTGGCTTAGGGTATAAAAGGCCTCAGAAAGAAGACTGAACTGACAAAATCGGGAGGTCTGGAGCTCATGCTTGAGGGTACGAAGAAGTAACATACTCAAGCATGCATCTGTAATCGTTACTGCTGGCAAGAGGACATTCTAAGTGCACCGGAATCTCCCTGGATGAGAATCCTGTTCTGCAATGTCCGAACGGTCTAAGACCAACGAAGGAGGAGGAACCGAACGATGAAGAGTCAGCAAGCAGACCACCCTAACCAGAATGCTGAACACCCACACCTAATCGGGTACCCGGAGCTGAATCCACATAGTTGAACGCACGGGAAGAAGAGAAGGCTGAACTGAGAAAACCCGGAGCCGATTCCCCATAATTACCAATTGGAAGACGAGTGAGAGTAGCCAAACCTACACTGCTAAACCCTGGAGGAGGATGCGCAAACAAAACAGCTTGCAGAGGGACGGAAGAAGATGAATAAGGAGGGAGAATGAAAGAGGTAAAGCTACCCTCAGAGTTACCTCTGTGGAAAATGCAGGCGATGAAAGACTCGGACAGGCTCAAAGATAGTAGCAGGAAGCCCTGCCAAGGCCCAGCAGTAAGTGACCAAACAGCAACCTGGAAGCGACAGGCAAACCCTGTGAAATACCTGATACTACCGGAACAGCCCCTTGAAGCGGAAGCAAGAGGTTGCGCATATCCAAAGAGATGGAACATGAAACGCCTGCAGCCAAATTCTGCCGAAACTGAGTTATCACCTGTCTGGAAGCTCCTCCTACCAGAGAAGACTGCACTGAAGAAGGAAAAGCGGGAGACAGAGGAATAGCAGACGCATAAAAAAAGTTACCTGAGAGGAGGAAAGGCAAAAGTCGAAAGAGGGCAAACAGAAGATGCAGAAGCCACAGGAAAGACCAGAGCAGAAGAAGAAGAGACTGAAGAGGAGACTGAAAAAAGGAGCAGAAGAGAATATGGGAGCAGGAGATGAAGCTACTGATAACCCGACTGTACTGAGGAAGGAAAGGTGGGAGACAGAGGAAAAGCAGACACATAAAAAAAGGTTACCTGAGAAGAGGAAAAGCCAACCAGTTGAAAAAGGCGGGTAAAATCCAGAAGATTCAAACCAAAGTAAAGACCGGAGCAGAAGAAGAAGAGACTTCAAGAGGAGACTGAAAAAGAAGCATCAGAAAATGTGGGAGCAGGAGATTCAGTGATAGATAACCAATTAGAAAACTTAAAACAGTATAAGGGACAGAAGGTACAACAAATCTGCACCCCATTTCCAGTCATGATAATCCTGCAAACATATTGTACATGAATTCTGGACACTACTGTGTCACATTACTATTCTCTAATGTTAGAGAAAACATTAAAAAAAAAATAGCCTCTCACCACAGGTCACCTGTTTGAAAGACCCAGCAAATGTGGTAATAGTCATTATATTCCGACAACATCCAATTGCAGGTCCTGCAAACTACTTTTATTTTGCGGAAGGACACACCAGAATCTGCTTTACTAGATGGAGGAGTAGAAAAAACACAGAGAAGAGGAAATCTACAGTAGGAGATTCAGAAACAGTAAGAAGTGAATTAGTAGTTAGAGCAGAAGGATTCTGCACCACTGGAACTGAAACATTGACTTCTTTTGTTTGAGCCAGACTGAGAGAATAGAAGTGATGAATCCTCCTAGAAATTTTTGGGAGCACCAAAAACACCACTTGAACCCAAAAAGGAACCCGTCCAGGAGAGATGACTCTGCACCTTTGCTACCTTTCCTCACTACCTAACCCAGAATAATATCCTCCTTTATCACACCTAGATCCATTGTCAAAACTAACACTATCAACATTAAATTTATCAATACTGCAATAGGGTTAATGGGGATCCTTCACTGCCTGCTCCGCACCGAGAGGGCCGGAGAACCTATCCACTCGGAGGCTTTGTGGTTCTCCATTAGCCTCAGCACCCGTTAGGGCTGGTTCTGGAACAGGCGGGGGCCTGAAAAGGAAGAAGGATTAGACATCCTAACAGTACTACAGTCATTATCTGAGAAATGTTTTAAAAGACTAAGCTATTAAATTTTCCATACTACACAAGCAAACCTATCCTCTATCTGTTTGACTATTTCTGAACTCGTTAAATCCATCAACTGATCTGTAGCAGAAGCCATGAGATACTTGAGGCAAGAAGAATCTGGTTGCAACATTTGCTGCTTGTTTACTATCCAAAGACTTGAAAATGGCGAATGTTATCCTCCATCTCTTGTGCCTTCCAAAGAACATTTAATCAATGAGTCAAATGTCAACATAACCTTCCTACATACCTGACAGAATGTCTATCGTGTCTCAAGGTACTCATCCGTTCTCTTGCAAGAAGAAGGGCAGTCAAGTCGATGTGAAAGCCGATGGACCTGAGGTAGTAGAAGGTGAGAAGGACAGTATGAACAATGGAACAGGGGAACCAGTTGCAAGTCCAAATCAAAAGACATTAGGAAAGGGTCGAGATATCCAGAAAAACCAGGAGAAAAAGGAATGAAAGGGGTTTAAATACAATCCAGGTCTTCACCAGATGTCAAAAATACAGAGAGAAGTCGGGCAATAGGATTAAGGTTTAGCACTGCAGAAGGAAACAACCTTCCAGCAGCACGAACAAAAAGCAATAGACAAAAATACCTAAAAGTCGGCACACACCTTTGTTTCAGCATTGCCAACCGTTTGTTATGGTACAATCATCATGACAAGATTTTACCTTAATGAATTGTAATAATTGGCTGTTAAAATTCCACCAGTGGGATGGGTAATTGAGAGTTGTTTACGATGCTAAGTGGGATTAAGGGCAGATTCAGTGTTCTGGGAGTGTATTGCAATACCAAAATTAAGAAACATGAAAAGTAGTATTAGTACTACACACATAAAAGAGGTAACCAACAAAAACCCTAAAAATATGCTGAAATACTAAAGAGATGAAGGCAAGACAGAACCTTTAAATAATTACTTGTTCAATAACTCACTTTTTCAGGAATAAAGGAGAGAAAAGAGAATTAGATTAGACAGTGATAAAAATAATTGAAAGGAATAAATTAAAAAACAATTACATGGGTTAGCAATCTCCAAACTACAGGAGCAAGGCTGGGGAGAATCTTGTACTGATGTGTGTAGAGTTTTGAGACACGAGAAACAGTGAAGAGGTTAGTTACTACCTACCGATGTGTCATGAAAGTACATGCATGAAAAATATCTTAGCTACTCTTCTGCTTCTGACATGATAACCAAATTCATGTGTTTGGGGATATTAAGACTGTGAATAAGGGCTGTCTATGATTGATGGCTTTGATATGAAATAAAAGTTTTATTTATAAGTCTAAAACACAGGAATTCATACCTTCCATTTCACTTTCTTCATCCTCATGTGAAGTGTGAATGGGTTCTCTAAGCTCTTCATGCAGCTGATCCATAAAATAGCGCAAAAATTCTTGAGAATCCTGTTCTACCAAGAAATAAATCCTCTGAGCAACATTGGGTACATCTAAAAACAAAATAATTAATATGATTAACTTTTGCTAGAATCTCAAGCTTATGAATCACCAAATAAGTGTCAATATGAAGTTGAATATACAAAAATGGTATTTTCATGACTGTGAAACTAAATTTCATATACACTTACCAAGTAATATTACATATATAAAAGAATTACTTTCTACTAGATTGCAGTTAAAAATTTGAACTAAAGTTCATTAGCAATTCACTAGTGGTTTAATGCCAAACATTTTGATCATAACTACAATCGCCCTCAATTATCAAAACAACAAAACAGAGCAAAATCACTTGCTTTTGTTCTTAATGTCCATCAGAGGAGGAGGGAATTTTATCATGAAAATTATTTTTTCATATATGTAGCTTACCAGGATGGCAATTAAACAGCTGAATCCCACATTGATAGGTGGTGGGATAAATGGACATATTCTGTTTCAAAAACAGTCAGATATGAAGATGAGTCTGAAACATGAAATCTGTTAGCACTGGTAAAATGCTTGTTGTATCCTTACCTGATAAGAGAGCCACAGCAGGAGATTACTGCCTTTTGGTCGGTGCTCATCTTGACCTGTAGTGACTTAGTGGAATAGCTGAGATAAGTCCCTACTTTAAAAGAGGGAGCTTTTGAGTAAAGGAGTTTTCAAGTGAATGAAAAAGCTGGCTCATTTCCAGGCGACAAAGAAAAATTTGCCCTTGCCTGTGGATATTTTACCAAATCACAAAAAGACCAAATAAAATTGTTACCTACACCAACAACCATAAAAATTAAAAACCATCATACCACTTCCACAGGCTGGTGGGCACTCTGAGTACATGTACCCCAGGCTTTATAAAGACAAAAAGAACTCAACACTCACAAAATTCAAAGGTACCTTGAGAAGGGTTACAGATAGGAAGGGGTGCATTCCTAACCTTTTTCCCCTCAATGCCTGAGCCAGTGGGCGACAACGGACCTAAGGCACTGCAATTCTCAAATGTCCTCTCTATTTCTTTCAAATAGTGCGAGGCAAAAATGGAGTAGCATTTCCAGTATGTTGACTGGAGGATAGCTGAGATTGACATGTCTAAATGCGTAGGACATGGTCACAGCCCTAATCTCGTATGCCCTCACCTTAGCAGAAGGCAGATCATCTTCCTGTATTTGAGAGTGTGCCTCTAAAGTAAGGCTTCTAAGAAAGAATGACAATGCATTCTGTGACATGGGCTTAGACAGGTTTCACATGGAACACCAGAGGTTACTGGCGGGTCCTCTGATCTTCTTTGTCCTGTCCAAATAATACCTCAGAGCTCTTACTTGGCACAAGACTTTCCTCCTCTTCTGGTCCTAGAATGTCCATGAGATTCCTAATGGAGAACGAGCATGTCCAGGGATTACATGGAGACTTGTTCTTAGTTAGGAAGCCAAGCAAGAAAGAGCAGACAGTATCTCCTTGTGAAAAACCAATGCGTTTGTTAATTACTTGCAGCTCGCTCACTCGTTTAGCCATGGCCAAGGCTGCTAGGAAAAAAGTTTTCTTTGTTAAATTCTTAAGAGAACTGGAATGGAGAGGTTCATAAGCAGGGGCCGTTAACCATTTCAGCACCACATCTAAGTTCCATGAAACAGAGACGTCTCACAGCTGCTTAGTAGTCTCGAAAGACCTAATCAGATCACTAAGGTCTTGATTAAAAGCTGTTGAAGCTAATTCTGCTCCCTTGAATTTAAAAAAACTGACCCCAACATTGATCTGTAGCCTCTAATAGTTGATGGGAAGCTTTTAATGTTCCTTAAGAAAAGAAGGAAATCCACCATTACGCCTAATACAGTGGTCTTAGCATTCTAGGCATTATTGTCATTTTTTTTTTTATTTGCGGATGGACCACTTGTCCTGGTAGACTCTGCTGATAGACTGCTGTCTACATCTGGTAATAGCTTCCGCAGCTTGTTTTGAAAACCCCTTTACTCTGACGAGCCTCCGGATAGTCTGAATCCTGTCAGAGCTAGAGCAGATATGCCTTGATGAAATTTCCAGAGGTGGGGCTGTTTGAGAAGATGTGGACTTTGTGGACGTAACCTTGGAAAGTTCACAAGAAGCTTCAAAAAGTCCGGGAACCATTCCTTGAGTGGCTAGAAGGGAGCTATCAGTGTCACTGACACGTTGTTGTGAGCTTGGAACTTGTTGAGCACTGCTCTCAACATGCTGAGAGGGGGAAAGACGTAAAGGTCCAGGTTCGACCAGTTTACTAGCATGGCATCCGTTGCCGGTGCTGTGGGTCCAAAACTGGTGAGCAAATTAGAGGAAGGCGGTAATTCCTTGATGTGGCGAACAGATCCACTGTTGGTCTGCCCCACAACTTCCAGAAATTGTCGCAGACTGCTGAGCTCAGAGTCCATCCTGTCGAGAGGACTTGTCCTCCTCGACTTAGTTTGCCTGCCTGGACATTCATCCTCCCTTGGATGGATCTCATGATTATCCTGACCTGATTCTGGTCCACCCAAATGAGCAGTTCTCTTGCTGCCTCGCACATGGAGAACGAGTGAGTTCCGGCATGCTTCTTGATGTATGAGAGAGCCGTGGTGTTGTCCGAATGAACCACCATGGTTCTGTCTGTGACTACTTCCACAAAGCGCTTCAAGCCTAAATGGATGGCCGACAACTTGACACTGATGTGCAACTTCCTTTGCTCTGGGGACAATGCGCCGGAAGCTGCTACGGTACCCAAAAGTGCTCCCCAACCTTGGTCCGAGGCATAGGTGGGGGCTCAGAATATGAAGAAACTTTCCCTCTGGATGTCCTCCACTGGAGGTCCTCCTTTATCTCTGCCATAATCGGAAACGTCTCACTGTCTGGTTGCTCCCTTCTGTTCCAGCTTTCCCATAGGGAAAACTGGAGGGGCCTCATATGAAGTCTTCCTATAGTACATTCACATCAGCCGTGCATTTGGTGCCTAGCGCTGTCCCTTATGACGCTCCTGATTGGCTAGTGGTCAGCCAATCACAGCACTGGAAAATAGCCAGCTTGCAGTCTCTTTCAAAGCTCCAGACAGTGAACAACTCCACTTTGACACCTGAAGAACATATCTTTCAAAAGTTAAAACTTTCATTACACCTCAGTTTTACCCAAAGAATAGTAGTGTTTCCTAATTTCATCACATGCCAAGCCAATGGTTGAAGGATTATAATTTGTGGGCAAAACATGATGTTATCATGTTGGTGTGATCATAAGAAAGGTTTTCGCAAACCTTTGCAATGTCTAGTATTTTATCATTGGGAGACTTGAGACTAGACTCTACAAAGTCTATAATGGAATATGTGAGAATTTTTGAAGTTTGCAGGCTATTAGCCATAATCAGATTTTTAGTTGGACTGAGACTAAAATTTTGAGTTAGATGTTTTCTTAATTGACAATTTCATTTATGATGCATTTTAATCTTTGCTTTGTTTATTCATTCCTTATGGTTTGCTTTAAATTTTATTTTTGTAGGAAAGACTGAGTTACTTTAAGGCAATAAATCTATTTTTGAGTACAGAGAAGATTGAGTTTTCCTTATAACACTTTTCCCATTTCATATTTTTACTGTAAGTAGTCCCGAGTTGGTTGGCAGGAATGTGGAGAGCTTTAAACATAGTGGTCTCATAAAACCGGTTCTTTTTACTTTAGTGTGAATGTGGAGAGAGAGAGAATCTTTGAGAACTATAGAGAGAGAGAGAGAGAGAGAGAGAGAGAGTAGAAAGTTGAGAGAGAGAGAGGAGAAAAGATTCGCTGTTAAAAGAGAGGAAAAAAGGGCTGAACTTTTCCACCGCCTCCTGAAGATAGACCAATCGGTATGCTACGTAATACTCCTACCTGGAATATTCTTATCTGTTTCCAACAGTTGTAACAGTAGAATTGGTGTTTCCCAATTTCATCACTAACATGTCAAGCCAATGGTTGAAGGATTATAATGATATATGAATTATTTACTTCAATAAACTTAATGGTAAGATATTTGGTAGTGAAATAAACAAGAAATTTTTAAAGATAAAATGTATTCTTTCATTCCTTACATGGCATTGCAGTGCATTCATCATTTATCGTCTTGTGTCTCATAAAGTTAGCTTAAATGTCATGGATGGCAATGCTACCTAAAAGTATAGGTAGGGTTATCAATATGAAAACAACAAGTAAGCGATTAAGAATATTAAAATGTGCGGGGATGCACACAGACTACAGCCTATCCCGGGCAACCAGCCAGTTCTTTACACATTCCTTACTTCTAGAGGAATCTCTTGCTTTCGCTTGTTATTTGGTGCCATACTTGAAAGACGCTTGTATGTCAGGTCTTGCATTCTAGTTCAATAAACGAGCCTAGGATTATGTAATGACTCGTCTATGGTCTATGCATTATCATGGTGTTGGCGTACAGTTATGAAATAAAAATGCGATGTGTTTGAACTGAGTTTTATATGATAACCTTACTTTTACACATCTATGCAGACTCCTGCCTAAGGACGAGTTGAAAGAGCTAAAGCTCCAGGCCTGACTCCCACCTAAATTCAAAGAGTTGGGGGGGAGCAGTGAGGAAACGGGTCCCTGATAGAGAGCTACCGCACTCGGCGCACTGTCAGATGCAGCTGGTCGTACCCGTGTACAGAAGTTACCTCTTTATTCGGATGGCCATAGACGAGTCACTACATAATCCTAGGCTCGTTTATTGAACTAGAATGCAAGACCTGACATACAAGCGTCATTCAAGTATAGCCCAAATAACAAGCGAAAGCAAGAGATTCCTCTAGAAGTAAGGAATGTGTAAAGAGCTGGCTGGTTGCCCGGGATAGGCTATAGTCTGCGTGCATCCCCGCACATTTTAATATTCTTAATCGCTTGCTTGTTGTTTTCATACTGATAGCCCTACCTATACTTTTTAGGTAGCATTGCCATCCATGACATTTAAGCTACGAAATTTTTTGAGACACAAGACGATAAATGATAAATGCACTGCAATGCCATGTAAGGAATGAAAGAATACATTTTATCTTTAAAAATTTCTTGTTTATTTCACTACCAAATATCTTACCATTAAGTTTATTGAAGTAAATAATTCATATATCATTATAATCCTTCAACCATTGGCTTGACATGTTAGTGATGAAATTGGGAAACACTACTATTCTTTGGGTAAAACTGAGGTGTAATGAAAGTTTTCACTTTTGAAAGACATGTTCTTCAGGTGTCAGAGCGGAGATGTTCACTGTCTGGAGCTTTGAGTGAGACTGCAGGCTGGCCATTTTCCAGTGCTGTGATTGGCTGACCACTAGCCAATCAGGAGCGTCGTAAGGGACAGTGCTAGGCACCAAATGCACGGCTGATGTGAATGTACTATAGCTTCACAAACTGTTCGATGGATGAGAGGGTTCCCAGCAGACTCATCCACCGATTCGTAGAGCAAACTCGAAGAGAAAGGAGATCTTGAACTGATTTTAGGCAGGACTATCCTCTTGAGGGAGGGAAAAACCCAAAAACTCAGAGACTTGATCTTCATTCCTAAATAGAGAATCTCCTGAGTAGGGACTAGTTGCGACTTCTGATTTATCAAAAGTCCAAGTTCCTTGGCAAGGAGAAGGGTTACTTGTAGATCCTTCGTACATTGTTCCTGTGACGGGGAGCGAGCCAGTCATCCAGGTATAGAGAAATGTTTATACCTCTCAGGTGAAGACATTTCACAAGAGAGGATAGGACTCGCATGAATACCTGAGGTGCAGTGGAAAGACCGAACCAAAACGCTCGAAACTGGAAGACTCTGCCCTGAAGACAAATCTCAGGTATTTCCTGGACTCCGGATGGACTGGAATGTGGAAATACGTGTCTTGCATATCTAGTTTTATCACCCAGTCCCCCTGCCGGATGGAGGATAACACTGACTGATTTGCCTCCATCTTGAACTTTGTTTTTTGAATGTAGCTCAATGTGCTCATGTCGAGGACAGGTCTCCACCCCCCCCCCAATGACTTGGGGACAACAAACAGTTGGTGTCAAAACCTCTCGAAGAACGACCCTCTACAACTTCTATGACTTTCTTTCTTAGGAGAGCTGACACTTCCTCCCTGAAAGCTACAAACCTCTCGGAGCTCTCCGAATATGCCGTCAATGTGATCGGCAAAGTTACAAGAGGAGGGTACCCTTTGAAGGGAATCAAGTAACCCTCTTTTAAAACTTTGATCGTCCAAGGTTCTGTGCCTTTGGCACTCCACCTCGTCCAAAAGAGAGAGTCTAGCCCCTACAGGGCACGAAGGAGGGGAAATTTACTTTCTGGAAGAGGGATTGCTGGAAGTCCTCTTGAAAACTGCACTTTGGAACGGGGTCTAGCAAAACCTTGTCTGCCTCCTTGAAAGGTCTGTTACTGTAGAGAAGATACCGACTTGGATGGAAACAAAGCAGAAGGTTCTTTGGGGCGCTTTGCTGACTGGGCTAGAAGATCTTGTGTGGATTTCTTCTGTAAGTTGGTGGCAATCTCCTTAACTGCTGAATGCAGGAACAAGAAATGTCTGTCCAAAGGGGAGTACAGAAGAGTAGATTTCTGGATAGATGTAACTCCTTTTGTAGTGAAGGAGCACCACAGTTCCCTCTTCTTGAGGACTCCTGTAGCAAAAAGAGTTGCCAGCTCAGAGGAGCCGCCATCCCCTACTGCCTTATCCACGCAGGATAAGACACCTAGCCAGTCAGAAGACAAGTCCATCACTAGCACACCGTGTTCTTCAATCTTTCTAGCTAGCGCTCCTATCATTCAGTCCAGAAAACTGAACACCTCGAGATCCTTAAATAGGTGTTTCACCAAGTGGTCGAATTCTGACAAGGCGAAGAATACCTTTGCTGAAGAAAAAGCTGAACGTCTTGCCGAGTAAATTAGTCACCTTGGAAAAGAGCATTCCTAGCTGAGGAAGAGAGAATCATCTTCAGTAGGCGAGAGCTAGAGTCTGATTCCTCATCAGAAAGGCAGAGGCGGGCAAAACCGGAGCAGCTGGCTGGATATGCGAAAAAGACGCTAAAAAATACTTCATCAAAGAAGCATATGCTGTAGGAGTAGGTTCCTGGACAACCTCTTCCTCTTCAGAAGACACTGGAGACAAAGAAGCCTCTCGAGAAGGCCTATGCGAGGTTGGCGCCTTGTGCAGCAAGCCATGCACATCATCCAATTGATTCTTAATGTGTGCAAAAGATGGATACTCTGACACTAAGGCAGGCGAAGCACAAGAATATGGGCGCTTGGTTGGTGCTGAATGCTTGGTTGGCACTGGACACCCGGATGACACTGAGCGCTTACAAGACAGGCGCTCTGAAGAATGAGACGGGTGTTCCGGAGAATGAGATGGGCACTCTGGAGTCTGAGACTGGTGCCTGCAAGTGCAAGACTGGAGTTCGGAGACTGGATGGCGCTCTGGCGAATACACTGACTGCTCATGTTGGCACCCAGAAGATGAGCTTTTGCTGGAAGAGCGGTTAGGAACCAACAACTGATGCTCAGCATGGAAGCGACCAGGAGAACAACAGTCGGGCTGCACCAGTTACTGCAACCTGGTTGCGGACTAAGCGCAGGGTCTCTAGAGAGCTTGAGAGAAATGGGAGAGGGCTCTCTACATGATGTCTCTTTAAAGGACGAGACTCGCCCGGAAAACGCCACACATGTCTCTTCCCTGGACTGGAGAGATCAGAATCTGATGACAACTGGTAGACATTCACAGCGATGCCTTTTCAACGGCTGTCGGAACTACGCACCACAGAATTGGATGAGGGGGCGTGGTATGTCTACTCCCAGGTTTAGGGGAGTGTAACTGACCTTTGTCTACGAGAATCAGCAGGATGGACAACCACCTCCTCCACTGGCAATGACACTGGCACTGACACTGACACTTGTTTAAAACTTTGAACTTCGTCCATCAGGACCTTAAGCGATTCACCTAATTTTGATACAGTGTTGACAACAAGATCAAATTTACAGTCAAATTTACTCTCGAGGACGGTTACAGCATCGGGATCGGAAGCATGGGAACCAGGAACAGATGATGGAAAAATATTTGGAGGACTAAAGATGGGGGTAATACAAGGGCAGGAGAAGGAGGAACATTAAGGTCTAAGACTTGAATGTTAGAGACATGTTCTAAACTTACAGCCCTCCTCTTGGCTCTAACAGCTGCTTTCCTCTTCCTATCCCTATCTTATTTATCCAAATGAGATTTTAAAACTTTCCACTTTTTCTCACCCCATCCAACACAATCGGCGCACGTAGGATCTTTCAAGCACTCTTGTCCTCTACACTTAGCACAAATTGTATGACTACCACAAGTCACTTTAGTCATACAAGTCTTACGTCCTTCACTACAATATCTAACACTTGATGAGCTAGAATCAGACATATCGTAAGAATAACAGCTAAGCTAAGCTGAAAAGCTACCAAAATCAACAATACTTCACCAATTCCTTGGAAAAGCAATGATGAAAACTTCAAACCCAACCACCAAAACATTTGATGATGCATCAAACATTGGCAGAAAAGAAGTCATTTTCTCTGTTTTGTTGTACCTATTGTCCCCCCAACAGAGGGCAGGGTAGTTACCTACACTTAAAACAACTGAATCGCTACTGCGAACTTCAAATTTTTAACTGCCAATCGAGTAGAAAGTATAGCTATGTAATTGCTTGGTAAGTTGCATATATGAAAATCCTAAGTACAAACATTAAAGAAACACCACAACTGACCTGTTTAAATCCATGGTAAAGTACAGAAGGAGTGACAAAACTTGGCCTCTTTCTGTGCCACATCTCAAGCATGAGCCTTTGGAATGGTCGAGCAAGCCCAGGTGTCTTCCTATCAGTTCTTAAAAAAGCTGGACACTCTATCATAAAATGGGCTAATGGCATGGAGTTGCTCATTGCTTGTAAAGCAGAGTTCATGTAGCACGTAAGTCCCAAGTTGCGAAGGCCAACAAGACCTGTCACAAAATCAATAACTTATGACTATATTCAGCTACAAGAAGTACTATATAAAAATTTTTCGCTCTCCTTATAACTTAGTACAGGCGGTCCCCGGTATTGGAGGGGTTTTGTTCCCGATGGTGAGACGATAACTAAAATCGCCGATAACCGAAAATCACCGATAATGGCGCCAAAATCCTCGCTTATCAGCACCCATAACCGGGGATCGGCAGTGCTATTAAGTGGGGATCGGAGCCGATAACTGGAGATCGGCGCATATCAGCACCAAAATTCAGTCATCGTCATCATTAGACAGGCACCAAAAACCGGATCGCTCATAACCGAGGCTGCCGATAACCAGGGACTGCCTGTACAGTACTGTATTTGGAAAAAAAAAAAAAAAAAAAAAAAAAAATGCAATAGAATGGGTAAGACAAGTATTCACCTTTATAGACAAGAAAGATGTATCACATCTGCTAGCTTACTGAATGCAACATCACATCAAACACACCCTATTATACAGTACAAGGAATTTTGAATAAAAACTATTTTGATGAAAAAATCACATTTTATGTGGGTGGTGAACCAAAAATCATTAAGCTATCCTGTGCCCATATTCTATGGGATTGGCTATAATATCTAGCTTAAATCTAATGTTCTCACAATGCCTTTGTTCCTCCCACACCATGAAATTAAACTCTGAGGAAACTCTATGGTAATCATATTCTGGGAATAAACTGACAACTCAGGTTTTTTGTTGTTTTCATCTCTCCATTCCATGCACTTCAGTATGTTTGTTTATTTCTCATTAGCTTTCTTCTCTTATACTGTTTAGTTTGATTATTAAAATGTTTACCTTTCATAAACAAGTACTGAACTTATCTTTTCCTTATAAACTTACACATACAGTACAGATAAAATACTTTGATTATTGCTGACAATATTTATTAATATTTATTAACTTTATTTCCAAAATTTTGCTTATTTGCTTATCCACCTATCTATTCATCAATAAAGCATACGTACAACAGCACAATAAGCAGAAATTAAAATGAAACAGGTTCATGTCATATACAATACTCTGAGGGACTCGAAAAAGTGCTGGAAAGAAAGGTACAGGAAGTTAACTTAGGATGCAGGGATAACCACCATGAGAGGTGTACAACATTCTCTTAAAAATAAAAGGAGAAAGTTTTATTTGCCAGTAAAAGTTTGTCAAGTCAAAGTTTGTTGTGTTTTCAGGGTTGTTTACTTATTGCCCCTCAGTTTTTTCTTCAAGCTTGAACAGACCTTGTAACTGAAGATATAAAAACTCCATGAACAGATTTTTACTGCATAACTTCTACTTGCTCAGATCATGACATCTTTATCAAAAACAATTACTCTACATCAGCCCCAGTTTTTACAAATCAAAACTTTGAGACAATGATTTTGAATGATCACATAAACTGCAGAAAACCTGTCCCACCAAGCAATTCCCTAACAGCACAATTAAGGATAAGAGAATTATTTTACATGCCAAAGCTTCATAATGTATCAAGATATGACTGACCTCTGGCCTTTACTTCTTCTCCTTCATCATCATCATCTTCCTCTTCCTCTTCTGCACTGCTGTCACCTGGTGTAAGGGGTCGAGCCAAAGTCACCCCTGGGGCACTTATTGGCCCACCTAAGTGTTGTTGTTGCCCAGGAGGTATGCTGAGGCTGACTTTTACAGATGATGTTACCTGAAACAAAGAGCAAATATGCAAAGTACTGTTTGCCACTGTTCATGGGCTGTTGACTATCCATAAGGGTCTTCAGATGAAGATTTAAGTAAAGAAAGAGTAGAAAATGGTCAGTTCTGGAATGCTGCTCATGACAGAAGGAAAACTTTGAGTGGTCAACAATAATTGCTCAACTTTTTTTATGATCCAGAGCATTTTCAAGTCTCAATGGTAACATTACCAAATATTTCTATATAAAAATAAATCCAGAGCATTTTCAAGTCTCAACGGTAACATTACCAAATATTTCTATATAAAAATAAAACCAAGCTATTAACTTCAAGGCCATAAACTGCAAATTCCTTGTAACATATTAAAAAATAAAAAAAGGTAAAATCTGAGGAAATGACATGAAAGGTAGAACTTATTTGCACCATCTCTCTCTCTCAGTGTCTTACATCAAGGTCAAAATCCTCCAGACTACTTGAAACAGTGTGACAATGTTTTATGTGTCCAGGCTACATAAGTTGTAAGAAGCTGAAACAGACTGTACTCCACCCTACTGAGTCCATGGAGAGGTGAGAGATTTCTCACCACTGGAGGATTAACAACATTCCCAGAAAACTGATAATATTAATGAAAGTCTGCATATTAATTTAGGAATAAGAGGCTAGCCTGTTCCACATTTGTTTCTACACCTGGGAATTCAAGAGGCAGACACAGGACAACTATTATCTTCCCCTAACTTCCACAGTTGGCCAGATTGTACATACGCCATTAATCACTGCCTTTTCTCCATCCAACAGAGACAGATACACCAACTTGTACTGCAAGATCTAAATGCCCTCAATACTCATGGCTAGTCCTATGATGACTCACTTACCAGCCCTCTATGAAATTCACATGTTATGTCATCTTCCTGGGATTTAGCTTAGGAGTGACTCATCCCCTTGTGCTTTAATCTATTCTTGTAAACTCATTAATCTGAAATAGTCTTACTCTGTACGAAATGAACCCCCATCATACAACAAACCTTAACTGAGTCACACTCCACCAGCCAGTGAGGAGACATGACATTTCTCCCAAGATGGTTGTGCTGCAGTGCTTACCTAGTTACCGTGCTGTGCCATTCATTTAATTTCTTTTATTAGTTTGTTTATTCTATTTCAATTATGCTCTGTGTTTAGTGAGCCCATTGCTACTGGATGCCCTGTGCTCTTAGGGTGGTGACTTACTACATCTCCACTGTCTTGCTGTGAGTACTCATTTTTTGTTTTGTCATTCATGGTTTATGTTTTTCCATCCAGTATGTGAGTCTTACCTGAATTTTCAATTTTGCCCAGTTTTGAAATGAGATGCATACAGTAAACTTCTTTCCTCTGCTTACTCCTTACCAGGGTTTGCTTTTTACTCAGTAAACACAACTGATATTCAACAGCTAATGTATGAGTTACCTTCAGTTCTCCACTTCTAAGCTGTTCAGTATTGACTTTTTTGTTTTTTGGTTGTATGGTATACTTGATTTTACATTTCTAATGTGATACAGCATGCTTCCTCTTACTTATGGTAGCTTTCAGAGAAAATATTAAGAGAATCATGCCTCAGCATACTTCTGTGGGCTGGATAAGAAATCCTGCTGTTCATATATGTTGTCTCTGGGCAAGGACTCACAGTTGCATTGCCCTACATCATCATCATCATCATCTTATTTTGTTAAAAAGAATGGCAGCATCAGTAGAATTGATTTTATAAAGGTCTTTTCAATTCTTCTTATTATTTTCTTTTCTTCAGGGCTGATATCTGCTAAGAGCTGGCCAATGTACATCGTCTTGGAAGGACACACACACAGGAAGGACACACAAAATGGGTATTCCAACCAGGACATCACAAAATGTGTCTGTAGAACCATGGATAAATGGTATCAGCAGGAGCCTCGCCCACTGCCCTTGAAGACATCACTCTCTTTTACAAGGGAGTGTTACACAAGAAGTATAAAGAGGATGAGTGCGCCCTTCGCAACATCATAAAAGGAAACATCTGCCCTACAAATCTAGGAAAAAAAGTGAAACTAGTTATTTACTGCAAGAACAAAGAGACCAGTGGCCTAATCATGATGAACAACCCTGCCCCCTCGGTGCAGGACCCCCTGAAGAGTACAGTACCAACATGGTCTACCTGTATAAATGCCCGGTCTGAGAATGCCTCGGCGCTTACAATGGTAAGACCACAATGAAATTCCCCAAGAGGATCTCCTGCCATGTTCAGAAAGGCGCCATCCATAATCATGCCAAGAACAACCATAACATTAAAATAACAGGAAGGATATAATTCCTCATATCGGAATTATTGATAAGGCAGCTGACCATCACCGCCTTCATCTCCTGGAGGCCCTACATATCAGAAAGGAAAGGCCTAGCCTCAACACCACACGGGAGACTTCCCTCCTCCCGATGGTGGTGCGTAGGACACTGCCTGCCAGCACTCCTAAGCCGAACGAACGAACCAATAAGGTGATGCCTCCATCTGCTGTGAGTGACCTCCCCAACTCTACCCACCAGGCTGCAGAGTCTGCATGCAGAGATGGGTGCAACCATCAACATCTGGAAGACTGTTTTGCTCAGAGCACTAATCCCCTAGCCTGCCAATCAAAATTCAGCGCTCATCCCACCGACTACCTGGGACCCTATATACGGTGACTGATAACCCCATTCCAACCAGAATGAACCCACCCTCCCTTATGAATGAACCAAAAATAGAGTTGGAAATGTTGGATATCTGCTACACCCTTAGAAACCACAAAGAAAAACTCCCTACCACTAGGGGAAATACAACGGAGTCTTAGATGCTAAAATTTGAATCCCTACAGCTATCACATGCCATATTTAACTTCTGCTTACATGAAACAGAATACAAGTAACTTTTTCAGAACAATTATCTTTCTTATCCAAACTATGTACATTGGCCAGCTCTTAGTAAATATCAGCCCGGAAGAAAAGAAAAAAATAAGAAGAAATGGAAAGACCTTACACAAAATCAATTCCACTGATGCTGCCATTCATTTCAATAATACATGCTTGAAACAGGGTCTTCTCCCTTCATATATTACAGGCAGTCCCCGACTTACATAAGTTGATTTCTGCCATAAGTCAATGCTTATTAATAAATGATTACGGCGCTGTAACTAGATACCTATTCTTCTTGTAAGCACTGTAAATGTACAGTATTTTAAAAGGCGCCATAAGAGCGGGATGCCTTAAGTCAATGCCACTGTAAGTCAGGGGCGCCCTGTACTACAGTATTATTATTATTATTTATTTATTTCTTTTTTTTTGGTCTATCATAGTCATCCTATTCGACTGGGTGGATTTTATAGTGTGGGGTTCCGGGTTGCAACCTGCCTCCTTAGAAGTCCATCACTTTTCTCACTATGTGCGCTGTTTCTGGTAGCACATTCTTCAGCAAGAGTTCTGGAGCTACTTCGGCATCTAGTTTTTCCAGATTCCTTTTCAGGGATCTTGGGATCATGCCTAGTGTTTCTATGATTATGGGTACAATTTCCCCCGGTGTATTCCATATCCTTCTTATTTTGATTTTCAGGTCTTGATACTCATCAATTTTTTCTCTTTCTTTCTCATCTACTCTGGTGTCCCATGGTATTGCGACATCAATGAGTGATACTTTCTTCTTGATTTTGTCAATCAACATCACGTCTGGTCTATTGGCACGTACCACTCTGTTCTGATACCATGTCCCACAGAGTTCTCTCAACTGTGTCCTGAGGAAAGAGGAGATGTAGGCCTGGAGGCGAAAATAACAGGGCTGAATGCGATTGTGTGACTCCCTTAGCAGTAAAAGAGCACCCGAGTTTTCTCTAAAAGACATCTCAATCATCCTTACCCACACATGACAGGACTCAGAGAAAAACCGAGGTAATGTCTCTCAACTAAAAACTGGAAGTCCTCTGTCTTCTTAACCAGTGCTCCTGCTGTCTAAGAGGAGGGAGCTTTCTTCACAAAGCTCAAAAATACTGGACATAAATGTCTTCACCTGCAAAGGACATGACTCTTAAGACACTAACTGTCAAGAAGGGCATGCTCGATACTGAAAAGGGGACCTCTCTATATGCAGATTAATGCTCTCTGTATGGCATCCAGATGCGGGAGACTTATACTGAAGAATTGGTACCAGCTTATCGGGAACTAGCGCCAGTCACTTGAAAAAAACCAGAGCCAGGCGCCTAATCGGGAACTGGTGCTCAAGAGAGAACAACAGTGCATTCTAAAAAACTGTCCATGAGCAGGTTATAAATGTTCAGAGGCAGAGGTCAAGTACTACATCTCTTCAAGGGTCGGGTCACACCATGAAAAACACCTAGAATGCCTCCTGTCAGGGCTAATTTTGAGTCCAATGACAACTGGTGGACACTAAAAGGGATGCCCTTCCAACGGCAGTCTGAGGATCTTCCACTACGCGAACTGAGAGTGACAGGTTCTACTGAGGAGGTGACTTTCCCGTGGGCAAACCTCACCAACCTCCTTTGGACCTTCGTTATATCTTCTTCCTTCCAATTAGGGGCGTCTGGGGGGCTCTCTGGAGCCACTGGATGCTTGAAAGTTGCTGGGCGCCTAAGAGTACTGGAAGAATGTTTTGGCGCCAAATACTGGCGCTCCACAACTGGAAGTTCAGGAGACAAGTGCCGTGGACTTCCAAACCGGAATCTATGTCACTAAAACACATCCTTTTGGACACCTTTTCAATGGATGTCCACCAAGGCCTGGGACCGGACAACAGGCTCGACTGAGGGAGGCAACTACCCAGGGGCAAAACCCCTCGGACTCCCTTGAATCACAAGTATGTCTTCTCCCAGGTTTCGGGGAGCAGGACAGTGATCTTTGGTCTAGGAGATCCGATGGGCTGGATAGTCACCTCATCCCCTACACTTCCAGCAAGACACCTTTTCAGTGGCAGTCTGTCGCAACCTGGGAACTGTACAACAGGTTCAGGGGAGTATGACAGTGACTTAGGGCCAGGAGAACTGACGGGCCTGATAATCACCTCCTCCATTGCACAAGGTTAACTTCTGTTAACTCAAACACAAGACTGGCAAAGGCATGGGAAGGAAGTGAGAGAGCCAGGCATGGGAGATGACGAGAGGGCTAGTAGCAGGAGAGATAAAATTAATGAGGGAAGAATTGGAGCCAGATGATCTGGAGCTGGTGCCGGGCATTGGGTGCTCCCAGGTGTGTAGATGGCGCCAGGTGTAGCTGGACGCCAGGAGAGCTAGTAGCTCAGGAAGCTAGTGAGCGCTCTGGGCGCTCGGCGCCAAAGCTAGTGGGCACTAATGGGCACTCAGCGCCGATTCTTGGCTGTCAAGAAAGTCTATTTACCCAAAAGCCCATCATCGGCAAAATAAGTAATTTCTCTCCTTACTACATCCTGCCCTTACACTTTTTCAGTTCTCTGCAAAGGAAAGTGTAATAAGAAAATGCTCTAAATTAATTCTTTACTGACAATTGTTTTGAATTACGCAACAAAGTGCCATCACTCAAAACATATCTCAATTCCTTCAAACATTATTTGAGACTTCCCGATATGTATTCGCCACTGAAAACATCAGTTCAGTAGCGAACACGATATTTTTGTTACAATACGCTACTCAGTAAAGGAGAGTTAATTAATTGATAGCAAAATCACTGTAGTGAAATATGATAAACTTGAATCAGATCTTAATAACAAAAGAATAAAATACTGATCCTGAAAGCTATAGACTTGAAGGCTACTCGAAATCAGTGATAATATTTCACCGAAATCTGGTTATCCAACCGGCGAATAATAAACAAAGCTGCTGCAGACACCCAATGTTTACACTAAGCGCGGCAGAAAGAGAATGAGGTTGTCTGCTAAGTTGTTCCTAGTATTCCTGTTAGTGGGCAGGGACTGGTCACCTACACTAAACAATCAGAGCTCTAAAGCGGATCGGATTTTAAAATTTAAGCTGCTGCACGAGTGGAAAGTATAGCTACGTAATTACTTGGTAAGTTACTTATATGAAATTACACATTTCAAAGGTTGACATTTCTAAATGGACAGAATCACTGTTTTATGAAGATAAAACTGGGTATATGTAATATTACATTTGAGTTTGCAATCATGAACACCACACTGATTACTACAAATATAAGTACTGCATGCACACACCCTATTAGTACACACTTTCACTAAATCAACTAATGGACATGTGAATTTTCAAATAAATCTAATATATAGAAAAAATGGAACTTGCAATTACAATAACTTCTGTATCAAACATTCTACATTGTTCTAAAGTTCTTGTCTCATGTTACAGTGAAAAGACCACGGCACTAAAAGGCAAGAAAAGGCAAGATAACAACCATAAAATACTGGAAGTTTAAGGAAAACAAATATGTTCATTTTCAGAAACTTGAGAAAAAAACTGTAAAAAATGGAGAGCTTCTACACTATTTGCAACTTACCTCCATTTCACACATGTAGCACCAAGCTCTCAAGTTAGAGAGATTTAAAGTGATGCAATGAGATGGAAACTGGTTGTTATGGAAAGCTGAGTGGTCTTGGTGGGCCTCCCCGCACCCCACTCTCATGCATCCTGAATATAAACACAACCATAAGCTGGGACCGCTGGCAGCACACCATTCACATGTACCCTGAAGTGCAGTGACAAGAGGGGTGAGAGGGTTGTGTCATCTAGAACGGGATCTTTGAAACTGTGCATCTCATAAGATTTGATCCAGCATGAATTACAACCACTTGATCAGGAACAGAAACAAGCATGACTTTCTACAGTATAGCTACCATTTACAAGGAGGGAATTACTGCTCATAGTTTATCATGATTTTCTACTCTAAACAAAGGGCCTATCCAGCTTAGACCTACAATTTATTTTATACAATAAGTATATCCCAGGAACACACATCATTTTACAGGATATTTATGTAAGCTACCATCTAATCTAAATAGTTTTAAGTTGGCAATATACAGTAAAATTAACTACTCTACACATTTTCAGTAATTTAACTTTTCAGGGGACTAACCAAAAAGAACCTAACACTGTGAACAATTTTTCTGGTGACAGATCACTTCTTACTGATTCATGGTTCTACTGTACCTGTACAAATTCTAATATTTTCCTTCCGTTAACCTTAACCCCAAAATATTCATAGCAGAATACTGTAACAAGGGTTGGAATAAAAATTTAGCATCATTATTTTGAGAATCTGTGATGGAAATAAAAATAATGTATTGACAGTTCCTAAAACATTATGCAAATTTAGTAAACAATATTTACAGCAGCCAAAATGGTTATCCAACAAGCATTCTATACAGATCAATGAGTAAAAAAAATATACACATCAATGTTCCATATGTACAAACTTCTTATTTAGCTTTTGGTATGACTCTTACAGCCTATTAGCCGAGAATGTAAGTAGTTCACTAGATATAAGAAAACTTGAGTCATTCACATGAGATTATCCTATCACAACAGGACACTACTATCCAGTTACTCCCCAAACATTATATACTTTTATAAAAGAAGTTTTTTCATACAAAACCACTCGTCATATTTATGCCTAGATACAGTAATCGCATCCTGCAAATGTTCCCAGGTTCACAAGTCATTTCTATGACAGTGTATGATTGAAGCTCTTCGACTACGAATTCTGTTTAAGATACTTTGTCATCAGAACACTGTACAACCAAACCATTTTTTACATGTAAACAATGGCTATATAAATTCCGGAATAGAGTAAGAATTAGAAACAAAAATCACAGAATTGGCATCTACTTAATATGAGACCACTGCTAGATATCTAGCAGACCAGAAACAGATTAAGGAGAAAACTATATCTTTCAGCTTAAGTTTTCAACTGTAATAAAACAGTATATCTTTCAGCTTAAGTTTTCAACTGTAATAAAACAGTATCATTCTGGATGATGCTGAACTGAATGTACAATCCTAGAAATGCAAAACTGATTAACCCTTAAACACCGAGCCTGTATTTACAAAAGCGTCTGCCGTATGCCGGCGCGGTTTGAGAGTTAGCGCCGAAGCGGAAAGAAAGTTTTTTTTCAAAAAACCACAGCAAGCTTAGTTTTTAAGATTAAGAGTTCATTTTTGGCTCCTTTTTTTGTCATTGCTTGAAGTTTAGTATGCAACCATCAGAAATGAAAAAAATATCATTATCATATATAAATATTGGAATATATGACAGCGAAAAAAAAAAAACTCGTATATAATTGTATACAAATCGCGCTGTGAGCAAAACGGTTAAAGCTAATGAGTTATTTTTTTTCGTTGTGTTGTAAACTAAATTGCAATGATTTTGGTATATAACAAATAGTAAAACGATCAAAGCAACACAGAAAATATTATCACAAAATGATGCATTAATTCATAACGCGCAGACGTAAAAAAAAGTTTTTTTCAAAAATTCACCATAAATCGAAATATTGTGCTAGAGACTTCTCGTTTGTTGCAAAATGAAGGTAAATGATTGAATATTACTAGAATGTAAGAGTTTTAGCTTACAATTGCATTTTTCGACCATTTCAGTTGAGTCAAAGTTGACTGAAGGTTGAAATTTTGGCACATCATGATTTATATGAAAATATTTCAAAACTGATAAAAGCTACAACCATGAGTTATTTTTTGTTGTATTCTACATGAAATTGCACACATTTTCATGTATAACACTTTATGTAATGCCTAGTAGAAAATGGTGCAAAAATTACAACAAGGTGACTAAAGAAATTCTGAGATTTTCAGACAAGTTAGTGCGCACGGAGGTAAGGAAAAAGTTTTTTTCAAAAATTCACCATAAATCGAAATGTTGTGCTAGAGACTTCCTGTTTGTTGCAAAATGAAGGTAAATAATTGAATGTTACTAGAATGTAAGAGTTTTAGCTTCCAATTGCATTTTTTGACCATTTCGGTCGAGTCAAAGTTGACCAAAGGTTGAAATTTTGGCACTTATCATGATTTATATGAAAATATTTCAAAACTCATAAAAGCTACAAACATGAGTTATTTTTTGTTGTATTCTACATGAAATTGTGCACATTTTTATGTATAAAACGTTATGTAACGCCTAATAGAAAATGGTGCAAAAATTATGAAAAGGTGACTACAGAAATTCTGAGATTTTCAGCAGAGTACGCGCGAGCGGAGGTAAGGAAAATTTTTTTTTCAAAAATTCACCATAGATCAAAATATTGTGCTAGAGAATTCCCATTTGTTGCAAAATGAAGGTAAATGATTGAATGTTACTAGAATGTAAGAGTTTTAGCTTACAATTGCATTTTTCGACCATTTCGGTCGAGTCAAAGTTGACTGTAGGTTTAAATTTTGGCACATCGTGATTTATATGAAAATATTTCAAAACTGATAAAAGCTACAACCATGAGTTATTTTTTGTTGTATTCTACATGAAATTGCACATGTATAACACTTTATGTAACGCCTGATGGAAAACGGTGCAAAAATTACGACAAGGTGACTAAACAAATTCTGAGATTTTCAGCTGAGTTAGAGCACGCGGAGGGAAGGAAAAAGTTTTTTCAAAAATTCACCATAAATTGAAATATTGTGCTAGAGACTTCCAGTTTGTTGCAAAATGAAGGTAAATGATTGAATGTTACTAGAATGTAAGAGTTTTAGCTTACAATTTCATTTTTCGACCATTTCGGTCAAGTCAAAGTTGACCGTAGGTTTAAATTTTGGCACTTATCAAGATTTATATGAAAATATTTCAAAACTGATTAAAGCTACAACCATGAGTTATTTTTTGTTGTATTCTACATGGAATTGTGCACATTTTCATGTATAACACTTTATGTAACGGCTAATAGAAAACTGTGCAAAAATTACGACAGTGACTAAAGAATTTCTGAGATTGTAAGAGCCTGACACCGTCTCTTCCAAACATGTGTGTTCGTCGTCCATCAGAGTGGCGAGATGTTTGGTGTCTTCGCTAACAGAAACATACACACAGTTTGATACAGAAGATTCGTTGGAACATTATGAGTACATGATTAGAATGCTTGCATGGCAATGCAAGTAGTGGTGATTAAACATACATCAAGACAACAATGGTTATGGAGAAACAGACGGAAATATTGTATGGTTGAAATCGCGTTCCTTTACGCTTGTCTCATGAATGACAGCTATTCTTCAATAATAATAATAATAATAATAATAATGTGCCTTGGTCAACATACAAAAAGGCAAAGTGACAACGACTGAAGGGATAAAGCTACTAGACGAGAATAGCATCAAACAGGAGATGTTCAAAGGAGTGACATATCAAAGGAGTGACAAAGTTTGTCACTCTTTAAATAGTATTCAAAGGAGTGACATTTCACAGGCATGACAAGCTTTGTCAATCCTTAAATAGTGTTCAAAGGAGTTGCATTTCAAAGGAGTGACAGAGTGGTGATAAAAGAGAAAATTTTATTAATGGGATATGACATATAAATTCAATAACTGCATTAACATTAAAAAAATATTTTTTTAAATGTTAGAAAAATATTTAGTATTTAATTTAATTTTCATCACTAGTTGCATCGCCATTACTAATATTAGGATCATCGATAGTGGCTGCATTAAAATGAAGATTGTATGCAATCCCCCTTAGGTAATCATTGGGAGAGCCAGTTCCATATCTAGCTATAACAGTAGCAAGTTGCTGTTCCCTTTGGATTTGTTCTTTTTTTTTCTTTTTAGTTGGTTATTCCCAGTAATTGGCTGCTCCACTTCTTGGTGTGTTTGATGTTCTTCTTTTAAAAACTCTTTAATCATTAAAAATACTCCCATGTGGCAACATTCCACCACTGTTTCAAACCTTCTGTGCCAGGCTTCCAAATTATTATTAGTTCTTGGAAGATTGTATGCCTGTAGATGATGAATACTCCATACAGTTGGAGGAAATCTTTGTGGGTGACGCTGCTGGAGTCGTTCTGGTCATCCTCTTCGCCTTGCAGCAGTGGATCTTCCCAGCACGAACGTATCTCCAAAAAACTTGTACACTGTTTCAGCTTTATATGGAGCACAACTTGACAAATATAAAAATGCATTGCAAATTTCCCCTGGAGGTAAAAATGCAAGGGCAGACAACTTTTTTATACTTAAGGCCACACCTTCATTATTTTTGTACATATTCACAAGACCATTCTTCTGGATACTTCGATATATATTTTGACAGAGATGAAACAAACACCCTGTTACCTTAGCATTTGGAAATTTTTGTTGAGGAGCATTTATGCTTGCAAGCTCAAAATCAATTATCATAAATTTGGGGTTCAACTCAATTTCCTTTCAAGTGTGGATGCATAAACCTCCTCTGTTTTTCCAGGCAGTAAAGCATAAACAGCTAGAAATGTTTGTCCATGAAACATATAGTACATGGTATATATTTTATGGAAAAGCTGAGGGCAAGTTTTAAACGTTTAATCAAGGAACCAGACCTCCGACTTAGCTAGTTTCCTTAAATTGTCGTCAGTTCTGAATCCAATAATTCTCTCGTTTTCTTGTTGCCTCTCTTTTTCATTGGCCATGTCTCCATCTTTTGTGTCAATAAAAAACTTTTTCTTCCACTCCTGGTAATCTTTAAACTATCTGGGATCACTAAATCAGCTGCACAATCTGGTTCTGATGGAAGTTCTTTTTTCCGATACGATGAACAACTTGTTTCATAGCAGTTATGGAAGGGATTTCTATTGAGTTACTGTTTACTGTCTGTCGAACCTCTTGGACAATTGCGGCAGGTATCGCATTTGAAATTTTAAACCTTGATTTCAATTTTGTTAATGCCTCTATCACTTCCTTTCTTCCATCTATCGGCGGATGACTGTGTGCTTTGCCTTACAAGCCACCATTGGTATTGAAAAGGGATACACCCCAAAGAGTAGCAGAATCATTACAGTTTTTATCTTCACAGCAGAAATAATGGTTATGATTTCTGGATCACTGATGTCGGTATATATATCCAATGAAAGCAAGCTTCTCCTTGTCTATCAGATTTTACAAAGATGTACTGATCCATGATGGGATGTAAAAAGCACTGTTCAAGAAATGCAGATTTGTAAAAATAAACATTGTTTGCTTAGACTATATATGAACGAGAAAGTAAACTTTTAAATTGTTCAAACATGATTCTATTGTAGTTGTAATAACAGAAACCAGTATTTTCAGTAATTAGACAATTTCTGTATGGTTAAAAGTTTAGGAAAACAATTAAAGACTGAACTGTAGCCTTTGGGGAGTTTTCAGACAATGAAACCACTGTTTTATGAAATTAGATATTTCATTTCTTTGCAGATATTTTGTTTTTGTCACTCTCTCGTTATGTCACTCCTTTGAATTTCTGTATTTTTGTCACTCTTTTGTCATGTCACTCCTTTGATAATAACCCCATCAAACACATAGATGAGACCAGATACAAATACCTGGGAATAATAGGAGAGGATATAAAACACCAAGAGATGAAGGACACAATCAGGAAAGAATATATGCAGAGACTTTAGGCGATACTCAATTCAAAACTCGAGACTTAAGGCGATACTCAATTCAAAACTCAATGCCGGAAACATGACAAAAGCCATAAACACATGGGCAGTACCAGCAATCAGATACAGCACAGGAGTAGTGGAGTGGATGAAGGCTGAACTCCGCACAGCATAGACAAGAAAACTAGGAAACACATGACAATTACACAGAGCACTACACCCAAGAACAAATACAGACAGATTATACATAACATGAAAGGAAGGAGGGAGAGGTCTATTAAGCACAAAGGACTGTATCAACATTGAGAGCAGAGCACTGGGGCAATATCTGAAAACCAGTGAAGACGAGTGGCTAAGGAGTGCACAGGAAGGAGGGCTGATAAAAGTAAACGAAGACTCAGACAGATTAAAGAACTGGCCAGCAATGAAACATGGCAATGGCTACAGAGGGAAGAACTCAAGAAGGAAACAGAAGGAATGCTAACAGCAGCACAAGATCAGGCCCTAAGAACCAGATATGTCCAAAGAACAATAGACGGTAATAACATCTCACCCATATGCAGGAAGAGCAACATGAAAGACGAGACCATAAACCACTCAGCAAGTGAATGTCTGGCGCTTGCACAGAACCAGTACAAAAAGAGGCATGATTCAGTAGCAAAAACCCTCCACTGGACCCTGTGCAAGAAACACCAACTAGCTTGCAGTAATAAGTGGTACAAACATCAACCTGAGAAAGTGACAGAGCACAATCAGGCAAAGATCATATGGGACTATGGTATCAGAACAGATAGGGTGATACGTGCCAATAGACCAGACTTGACGCTGATTGACAAAATCAAGAAGAAAGTATCACTCACTGATGTCGCAATACCATGGGACACCAGAGTAGATGAGAAAGAAAGATAAAAAATTGATAAGTATCAAGACCTGAAAATAGAAATAAGAAGGATATGGGATATACCACTGGAAACTGTACCCATAATCATAGGAACACTAGGCACGATCCCAAGATCCCTGAAAAGGAACCTAGAAAAACTAGAAGCCAAAGTAGCTCCAGGACTCATGCTGTTTCAACTGCATTTAGCTTGTAGAGAGTCTTCTCTACTCTTCTTATGACACTCTTCTCATCTGCAGGTAGGTGGTATAATAAATTCCCAAAAGACATGGAAAGATATTCTCCTATTGTTGTTTATTTTAATCTTACACCTCGAGACACAAGCAGGTGGTCTTCTAATGAGATAACGTATGAAATTAAAAGGTGGACAGGCATTTACAGCAGGAAGGCTGGACTGATGTCTTGGCAGGTTGATTTTTCATTGGTTAGTTTCCACCATGGGCAGGTCAAATTTTCATCGGTTAGTTTCCGCCTCAGGGGATTTCTGTTGTAAATCCTGAAGGCGCTTGGACCTTCTTGGCTGTATTAATCGAAACTGACCAATGTAAATTCAACCCACCAAGACATCAATCCAGCCTTCTTGCTATAAATATCTGCCAACCTTTTAATTTCATATATCCTCTCATTACATGACCACCTGCATGTGCGTCAAGGTGTAAGAGTACAATAAACAATAGCATAACATCTTTCCAAGTCCTTTCGAAACTTATTATACCACCTGGCCAAGTGTCATAGGCATTGGGACCTGTACCCCGCTGGCTGCCAGCCTAAGAAACAGGAGATCAGTGCCTGCCCTATGAGCCTACAGAGGCCCAGGAGGACTTTAACTTTAACCTACCTGCAGATGATAAGAGTATAATTAGAGGAATAGAGATGACTTTGCAAGCTAAATGCCATTGGAACAGCAACTATTAACAATAATAATAATAATAATAATAATAATAATAATAATAATAATAATAAAATAATAATAATAATAATAATAATAATAATAATAATAATATATAAATTTCCATAATAGAATCAATTACTTGGATACTTACCAACTGCTGGCAGGTGCGGTCAGCATTCAAAATAAAAAGAAGATTGCTTGGCTGACCCAGATGATTGTCTAGTTCACCTTTTCTTCACGAGATGTGTTTTGAATGTTTTAGTTCTTGTCAGAATTTTTCTTGATAGCCCATTAAGTTATGGGGAGGGTGGGCAGATTTTATTTTAACAGTAGGTAAGTGTCCAAACACAGTAATAAATTTAATTATGAAAATTTATATTATCTTGGATGATACCTTGCTTACTGTTAAAGACAGCTGATTTCCACACTGATATTGTAAGGTGTCAAAGAAACGAGCAGGTAAAGTTACTGCTAGTTTATTACAGATCCAGGCAGCTTATATTGCGGCACGACTGACGCCGGGCCGTGAGAGACAATGGAATTGACTGTGACCTGAGGTCTAAAACAATAAACAATAATATGCAGTGAACGAGTACAAATTACAATGCAAAACATACAGAGCTACAATATAGATACAGTCTTGATGCCTGTGAATGAAGAAACATGTGATTACCCTGTCGGTTGTGATGTGGTCCGGGACGCCGGCCGCTAACCCAACTGGAGAGCAGGGCCTCAGCGCACGCCGCTGGCGGTGGCTTCTGCATGGGCGTGGCCGGGCCACCTCGCCGAACGGTCTACCACCGTGAGGAGGTATCTGGATCCGCCTGATGGGGAAGGGGCCCGACGACGCCGATGTGGATGTGGCCGGCGCGCACCCTGGCTGTGGGAACTCGCCTACCCCGACTGCGTGTGACGACCCACTTTACTGGTCTGGCACTGCAGGCACTGTTTTGCCCAGGCTGTGGCGTCCTTTGCACCCGTGCCAGACGAACTTTTGAAAGCAGTTTGGCGTGGTCCTGCCGGAGGGGTGTGAGAGGCCGTGAATGATGTCGAATACCTGGCGGCGGCGTGAGGCTGGAACCAAAGGGCGGGCTGGCCTGTGCTGATGTCACAGAGCAGGCTGGGGCCTCCGGGCGAGGTCACGTCCCGCCACTTGAGGGATGTGATGGCGGTGCGGTATGCTGGGGTTTCTGGGTCAGCGGCCTGTTCTCTGGCAAGGTCCTGGTAATCTACACCAAGCTGCACTGCGCTCAACCTCGACTCTGGAGAGGGCGTCTGCTACTGGATTTTTCTTGCCGGGAGGTACCTGACGGAACAGGTAAATTCGGCTATGGCTGAGAGGTGGCGCTGCTGTCTGGAAGACCATGCGCCCCCTGCTTCGTGAAGGCGTGAACCAGTGGCTGGTGGTCTGTGAAGATTGTGAAGGCGCCCCTCCAGGAGGAACTTGAAGTGCCGAACTGCGCTGGTACATCGCGCAGAGTTCCCCCTGTCGAAGGTGCTGAAGGGACTCTGCGGGACTGAACTTCTTGCTGAAGAAGGCGATGGGCTGAGGGGCGCCGTTGATGATTTGCTCCAGAACAGCACCGCAGGCAACGTTACTGGCGTCTGTCGTCAGCTGGAGGGGAGCCTTGGGATCTGGTGTGCCAAGGCGGTTGCCTTGGTGAGGGCGGCCTTCGTCAGGGAAAAGGCCTGCTGCTGGCTGGGTCCCCAAGACAGGGACTTGGTTGACCTTTCAGGACTTCCGTCAGGGCCGTGGTGTGCGCGATCCCGGGATGAACCGCCTGTAGAAGTTTACCAACCCAAGGAACTCCTGGACGGCCTTGATGGAGGTGGGTGTCGGGAACTTGGCTACGGCTGCCACTTTCGATGTAAGAGGGCGGACGCCTGTCGGAGACACCTCGTGACCCAGGAATTCTGCTTTCTGGACGCCGAAGGTACACTTGTCAAAACGGACGACGAGGCCGTTTTCTTGGAGGCGCTGGAGGACTGCTTTGATGTGCCTCTGGTGTTCGCTGTGAGACCTGGAAAATATGAGAATGTCGTCGACGTAGCAGACGAGAATTTTAGGTCCCCAGGATGCTGTCCATGAGCCGCTGGAAGGTGGCCCCGCGTTCCTCAGCCCGAAGGTGGAGAAGGCGAACACATAGGACCCGAAGGGCGTGATGATGGCTGTCTTTGGTATGTCCTCTGGCGCAACAGGTACCTGGAAATAAGATTTAAGAAGGTCCAATTTAGTGAATATTTTGGCCCCGTGAAAGGAGGCCGTGAGGTCTTGCATATTGGGCAGAGGGTAGTGGTCGGGCTCCGTTGCAATGTTGAGCCGCCTGTAGTCGCCGCAGGGTCTCCAGGAGCCGTCCGGTTTCTGCACCATGTGGAGGGGGAGGCCCATGGACTGGAGGCTTTCCTGCAGATGCCCATCTGTTCCATCTCCGCGAATGCTTTTTCGCCTCCTGAAGGCGCTGAGGGGGAAGCTCATGGAACTTCGCATGTGTCGGGGCCCTTTAGTCACTATATGGTGGTATATGCCGTGCTTGGCTGGGGCCCCGGGACTTGGCGGCTCGGGCTTAAACACCTCAGGGAACTCCGACAGAAGGTGTGCATACTGGTGGGGCGACGGCGCTGATGGTGGGTCTGGGTCCCGCCGTTAACGGAGAGACCGGCAGGAGTCGGTATCGAGGAGGCGCTTGCGCCCACGCCGACTAGCAGGCCGGTGCGCCAGAAAATCGGCCTCAGGAGGGGTTCCACGCCCGCGACGATGAAGTCCCAGGAGTAACTCTGGCCAAGGATGGAGATCGACAGGAGCCTGGTGCCGTAGGGAGAGGATGGGGTTCGTTGGCGGCCGTCAGGAAGGCGGCCGGTCTGGTGTCTGGTTGCGGTCCTCTGGATGCTGGGAAGACCGACTTAAAGGCTCCTGTGTCGACCAGCATCATCCTGCCGGAGACGTGTCGCTGGACGTAAAACCTACTGTTTTTTTGAGGCCCTGGGTTCTTGGCTGCCATGGCGGCCTGTCCTGCTGGCCGCCGCCACCCCCGTTTTTTTTGAATGGTTGAACGAGCAGGGCGGCAGGCAGTTCGGGGCGTCCTTTCCGAACCACTTGTGGTAGCGACAGAAGCCCGGGACCTCCGCCTGCTGTGGTTCGGTGGACGTCTGTTGGCGATGGCGTTGACCTGGCTGCTTACGCCCTCTTCAGGCTGGACGGAGCTGACCGCTGTGTGGCCGGTTTTAGCCGCTGTGAAGCCTTGACGGAGTCTGTGAGGTGTTGTGCCGCCTCTATGAGGTCCTCGACAGGCATGGTGTAGGGTGAGCGATCTGGTTGCGTACTTCCGGGAGGAGTTGGCGAAGGAAGATTTCCCGATGAAGCTTATCTCCTGCCGCTTGTTTGTGCCACCCAAGACTGGTATTGACAGGAGATCTACGACCATGCCCTAAGCGCCTCTTGGATTGAGGTCGTGGCGTGGATTATTGGCAAGGTTGATAGCACGGGCGGCCCGCTCGGCGATGGGCAGGGAGCAAGCTTCGAGGAGGAACTTTTTTTGTGGTGCTGTATGTGAGGGTGTGTGTTTTGGCACGCGAGATGAGTTTGTTGTACACGTCCTCCGGAAGGGCGTTGAGCACTGTGTCGGCCTGTAGGATTTTCGTCCGTGAGGTCCGCGATTCTCTGAAGTGGTTCTCCACCCCGCGCAGCCACATCGATGGGTTCCCCTGCGCAAACGGCGGCAGTTTGTTTTACGGTGAGGGCGGCCCGCGATTGTGTTGCCCGCCGCCGTGTGTTCGGGCGCTGGTGTGGAGTTGCGGAGGGCCTCGGATGCGGGGCGGGCGGCTGTGATGGGAGGTAGGTAAAACCTCGGAGTCCGCTGGGTCCGCGTTTAACTGCATGAAGGAGGGGATATCCGCGCCCATGCTCGCTCCTTTGACCCTTACTGGAGTGGGGTATCATTCGCGCCAGTACGCACTTTCTGCGGCGCCGTGTGGTTCCGCTTAGTGACGCTGGTGGGTACGCCGACGAGTCAGCACGCCCAAACGCTGGTTACAGCGCCGTGTTTAGGCCGCTAAGAGCGTTTTGAGAAATCCTGGAGCCAAGACTGAGTCGCCGTGTGAGTCCGCTAATGGCTCCGGATACTCCGGGGTCACCACTGTAAGGTGTCAAAGAAACGAGCAGGTAAAGGTTACTGCTAGTTTATTACAGATCCAGGCAGTTATATTGCGGCGCCGACTGACGCCGGGCCGTGAGAGACAATGGAATTGACTGTGACCTGAGGTTAAACAATAAACAATAATATGCAGTGAACGAGTACAAATTACAATGCAAAACATACAGAGCTACAATATAGATACAGTCTTGATGCCTGTGAATGAAGAAACATGTGATACACAATGTGTGACATTCGTGTATAAATACCATAAAGCAAAAATGATTAAAATGCGTGACCTGGCACGTTTTAGGCGTGACTAATTGAGCTTGAAGAAAACGGAAGTCACCAAAGAAAAAACAAGCTCTGGAGACTTAATTAATGGCGCTAACCAAACACTATCCTGGCGCCGAACTGGTGACTTTACAATATAAGGATGATGGGTTAGTTCACTTAGACACAAATCCATTCAGTAAAGTAAACTAAAGGTTTTTTACATGAAACCCAAAACATTCTAACCTGATTTAGGATCATTTCTAGATTGTACTACTGCTTAAAATTGGATCCCTACCAGGGAGTACAGCTTGAATAAATTTCCATGTCTACTGTATATGGAAAAGCAAAAATAAAATTATATTTCCATGAAGCTGTGTTAAACTTTGCACAGAGAAATTCTTGAAATTAAAAGACATAGCAATGGCTTCTACGTTAAGAATAATTACCTTCACCAAAGGTAATAGATCATGATAATGCTTTCATGCTCTATTGCCCTAATAGTGAACAAAGAAAGGGGCAATGCATTTAGACATACAGTACAGCAAACCCCCTGTATTCGCGGGGATGTATACCACACGTGCCCGCAAATAGCTAGAATCCGCGAATACTTAGAACCCTTCTAAAAAACACTTAGAACTGACTATATTGATAGTTCACACAAAAAAAAAAAACTAAAAATGCTTATACAGGTATTATCCTACTTACGATGGGGTTACGTTAAAAAAAAAAAAAAGCTGTTTGTTGGAAAAAAAGTATCTCGAATATAGCCTAGCCTACACTAGGGTATTCAGTACCATGTATAATATGGTAGCCTAAAGCCTAGCCTACACTATAAAGTATGCTCTATACATACACAGTATAGTAATTATTAATATCAGCTAATTCTGGAGGTTTATGCAAAGCGACTTATGATAATTCAATACAAAGAGAAATTGAATAACAAACAAGAACTAGCTTAGCCTACACTATGGTATATCTTATACATATACAGTAGCATAGCCTGCATTACACTGTACTCTATATTCATATATCATATCATTCAAACATCAGCATAGCAAATATGCATCTTTTCCATGGATCTTTTAAAATGTTATGCCTTACTGTAATTCAAAATATCCAACAATATTGTATATATTCTTATACTGCTTTTTTATCATAAATTGTGATCATAGCGGTCAATGTTTTGGTTTGGAAATTGTTTACGTGGTGTTTATTTCACTGTGTTTAACTCAGTTCAGAGCGTTTTTCTTCCTTCTAGTTAGTGTACACGAATCTCTAGATATTTTATTTATATGGGGCAAGGTTATTTTTCGTTATACTGTTGAAGTCTTTTTAAGTCGAAATATAGCTTGAATACGTCTCGTTATGAAATTAATTTAGCTATTTTTTTCGTTACGAGATGACGCTGATTTCATCATAATATGAGCTTTATGTATTCATCATTTATTGATGTAAAAATAGCGGTACAGACAGTCCCCGGTTTATGACAGGTCTGGCTTAAGATGTTCCGAGGTTACAACGCTTTTCAAATATATTCATCAGAAATTATTTCCCCGGTTTACGGCACATGTTCCGGGGTTACAACACTTATGATGCCAATCCAATGGAAGAAATATTGCTCCAAAACAGCAGAATAATCAAAATTTGGACGGTTTTTTTTATGAAAAACTCAATAAAAGTGCAGTTTACATCATTTTCAATATACCAAAAACATTAAAAGTAAGGTTTACGGTTTACGACGATTTTTTATTTATGACGCAGCGTAAGAACGGAACCCGTCATAAACCGGGGACTGCCTGTAATGGGTTCTTTCTTGCCCAGTAGTTTTGATTAAACTACTTTCTCTCCAATTTTAATTACGGTCGAGTTTCATCCATGTTGCCAATGCACGATAATTTATAGTCATTAGCAGCCTGAACATTGTTTTATCAGCTTCAGCTACAACTTGCAGTTTAAATTTAGCAGTATATTTCCTTGCCGATCTTTTATCCATACCAAATATGGGTATAATGTAAAAATATATCAGTCCTATTCTAATTAACGTCATCTGTACTGTAACCTACGGTAACTGTGCATTAACATACGATGGTTGAAATACAAGCAAAAGGGTTGTTGTTATCCAATTCGGTGATAAACAAAACAATAGTTTCTCGGTCGGTTGTTTACGGCTGTACCCATTTACGCAAGAGTAAAACATTACTAACATTACTTTTATCATTGTTACTTTTTTAACTAGAAGATGGGATAAAGAGTTGGAGGACAAGAAGCTGGTCTACTGTAATTTGGTTTCTCTCGCTGCCTGAACGCTGCTGCCTGCGCCCGTGCGAAATTTAAAAGTATTTTATAAATATTGTCGTATCAGTATTAATTGCTTACCCCATTGCAAAATCGAATTACTGTAAGGTGAAATATCATAGCTCGAGCACTACCTGAGTATTTTAATAGTTTTATCACAAAAAGTGCATTTAGTCATGAAAGTGAGATGAAAATACAGTAATTAGTGAATATTTCTCAGTGAAAAATACCGTGAATGGGCGGATTTTCAACGAATAATGCTTATATATGTTCCATAGAGAAATCCACGAATAGGTGAGCCCGCGAATAGGTGAATCCACGAATATGGGGGGTTTACTGTACTGTATAAGTGTTTGATCTCCTAATGCCAAAATGATTAAATTTCCCTCCAATAGGTTTTAATCTGACTTCACTCTAACTGATAAGATTAAGCTAATCTCATTACCATTAGAAACTTTCAATGGTGACATGAATAACTAGAATGACAATTACACTTCTGAAACGATCTTTTGGAGGATAAACCAAACGCTTAACCAATCGAGAAGGATGGGAGGTGGTGCCGGGAGCATGGAATAACCTTGCACCGAGAACTGACCCAGTTCCCTGGCAGTGGACTGTTCCACCTGTTACAGGCATGCCTAAGTTCAAGCTACAGACAGACAAAGCCACCAACACCTTTCCTCGCAAAAGAGAACGAAAAAGAGTGTACACCATGGGGGAATAAGTGACAGTAATTGAAACTCAGAATTCAGACAAACCACAACAGCTTCCAGAATACGACTAACATCTTGTCTAATTTTAGAATATGCTTTTCCTGAACCAAATGGGAGCAGGAAGCAGAGCCAAGGGTGTAGGATCAAGTCTAGGATAGGAGGAGGTATGAGATGGGGGCCACAGGAAGGTAACTAGGAGATGCAGGAGCCAGCAAAGAAGCAGGAGGGGAAGTAAAATGTACATCTCTGTATAACTGATAACTTCCACAATATGCCTCTCTCCTCTTCCTATATAAAAAAGTAATAAATTCATTTGATCACTCCTTACAATTCTTCCTCCACAACTTCATCACTTCCCCCAAAATTTCTTTTGCCCTGATCTCCTCCAGAACTTTGCCCACAAAGAAGTAATGCTGGGATTTTCCAAAGTAAACCCTCACCTACACAGCATGTTGCTGTTGTTCTTGGACGACCTGGGAGGGTGAAAAGGATGCTCTGATCACAGGTAAAAGGGAGCAAGAGTTTCAGAACAAGGGTAAGGATTATCATCTCCATCATTAAGCAACAAAAACCAAATTCATTTGAAAACCGATTCTCCCTCTTACCTGTATTCTGCAAATGAACCTAGTCAAGTTTCTGTGAACCAGCTGACAAACTCTAATATTATATTTTGTCTACTGCCGCCCTACCGCTAATGAAAACAAGACAAATGTACACTGAGTTAGTTACTTAAGAAAACTGTGTACTAGAGCATTTAAGAGATGAGATGAAGAGCGTAGCTAATAGATCACAGACCTGAATCCTGTGATAAAACAAGCAGCAACTGACACTCATTACATGGCAAGTGAAGACAGCTCCCTCTGATGGGATGACTAGGATCTTTCACTAGTGAATCACACCTCTCAGATAACATACAAGTAAAATGAGAGGTTTAAGATTTAAACGTATACTACTATACATGAAATTCACTGACAACACGCACACACACACGCTCAGTGTTTACATACTTAAATGATTATTATAAAAAATCCTCACTTCATTTCTGAATTTAATTAAACATTATAATACAGTACATGAGAAGCCACTAAAAATGCCATTTAAACATATCTAACATTTGGGTACATGCAATGCCTAATGAGTAATCACAGCAGATTCTACATGCAACACTGGTGACAAAACCATAACTACCTCACCTCCTTTTTTTCAGCCAACAACCGTGAACTGAAGTTTTTGTCTATAATGTACAGATGGGGGCACAGGGCACTCATTTTCCCGATCAGCCATGAACTCTATTTACAGTTCTGTATCTCGACCTATGGGAAAACAGTTCAATGAAACAAAGAATTGAGTCCACATCTCAAATTAACTGTAACATTGAAATTATTTATGCTACTCTTACATTCACAATAGAACAGTACACACGACAGCAACTATGACAAAATAATACGTGAAAATCATACAAAAAGGCTTAGAAGCCTATCCTAAAATTTCCTGTCTCAGGCAATAAAAGAAACAGTAAAGACTACATTTAGTACAACTTTCCAAAATCAATTAAATAGTTCTTCTTTTAACAACTTTAATACAATGAAAGCTCACTAATCCAGATCTTGAAAAATCCATCATGAATTTGCATTATTAGATATATTTCCAAAGAGGCTTTAAGACACCTAAAAAAATTTTTTTCAAAATACAGACAATTATCAACTTTATTCAAATAAAGGTTAGTACCATGTGATAATGAGAAATATGAAAGAAATAACTTTATCAAGGGTCAAATACAGCAGCAATGTCTTTAAAAACATTAAGAACTCACAAAAATACAAAACAGTACACTGTATATCAACTACAGTTAAAATAATATGGATACAGTATTATAAGAATACTAAGACTGAACAAGACAGATTTTTTTACACATTAAACAAAACAATGCGGCAAGTTAAAAACAATTTAAATTTCACTGAAATGCAAAGGCAAGTCAATAATAACCAGCAATCTTTTCATTTCTTCTATACTGCCTGCACCAATTTGAGTTTTCTCAAGTGGAGGGATGGTCTCTACATAATGACTATGGTAGGCTAAATGATGTTTTTAGAGAGTAAACATGGTCACTAAACTCTCTATTTGCAAGTCTGAAGAGCAACAAATTCTGATCCAATTTTTATTGGATAAAAGAATACCACAACCCAAAGTCGCCAAAAGCTTTCTGCATGTGGAGACTTTATACCATAGTGAGAGTTTGCAGTGGACTTGGAAGGCAAAATAGCTCTTCGTTTTAGTCGGGTAGAGCTGTGGACTCCGGTTACTCAGGGCCCGAGTTCAAGTCTCCGGCCGGCTGATGAAGAGTTAGGAGGAATTTATTTCTGTTGATAGAAATTCATTTTTTCACTATAATGTGGTTCGGTCCACAATAAGCTGTAGGTCCCGTTGCTAAGTAAACAATTGGTTCTTAGCCACGTAAAATAAGTCTAATCTTCACCAGCCAGAGGAGAGCTGTTAATCAGCTCAGTGGTCTGGTAAAACTAAGGTATACTTACTGTACTTACTTGGAAGGCAAAAAATGCTCATATAAGCATTTTAAGCATTAACCCTTTCCTGCCCAATTGACGTCATATTACGCATAACCCCCTACCCCCTTCTTGTCTGACTCACGTAATTGGGTGTAAAATTTACCGACATTTTTTCGTGCGTGTGGTAGGGGTAAATTTTTTTATTTTCGGACAGTTGGTGGTTTCCATAGGCTAAAGCATACCTTGGACCGTAACTCAGGCATCGTCGACAGGCAAGCAGTGCCTATACGGGTCGCATGCGCAATTCCCTGGCATAGTAAATTTCCACAATGAAATCAGCTGATCCTACCCACGTTTTCTCTCGTATCTTACATTTTTTTTTATAAAATGTGGGGATTACATTATTGGAAACACTCTGTTTGGTATCCTCTATTTTCTATAAATTTTTTAGTTCCTCTACTGCGCATGCGCAAATCCATGGCGTAGTAAAATTCTCACAATGACATCAGCTGATCGTGACTCCACGCAGGCCTGACAGGCCACACTTCTGTCAGAGACCATGCGTACGAGGCTGGGTAAACACGTGTGGCTATTTACATACAGCGACGTCAATCGAGAACAGTTTCCAACATGCTTTCGCAAAGTTGTTTTTACGGTAAAATTAGCGGAAATTTGTTAGTGCATCACATAAGAGATGTCTGGATTTTAGGCAGGGCTCTGAATCTCATTTTTCATTATCATATATATCGATATTTAGAGAATTTTGTTGGCTTTCTCATAAAAAAATAATTCATTCACCCAACTGTTATAGCTTTTGAGCTACAAACGATAATGTTGACAACGGTAACATTTTTTTTTTTGTTTTAACAGCTTATAACGTCAAATGAAACTGTTGCTGTTACCAAAGCCATTTTTCTTGACTCACTTTATTCCTCAACCTTTCCTCTACATTTTTGTATATTTACAAAGTAATTTCTATGAAAAATCCGAGGTAGGGCTCTAAAAAAAAATGTCTAGCAATAATTCTCACCGTATGCGAATTTAAGCGCTCTGTTTCTTACCCACTTTTCTATAAATTTTTCACCAACTGGACTTATTTGTTTTTCATTTTTTTATATGTCGATATTTAGAGAATTTTCTTGGCTTTCTCATAAAAAATAATTCATTCGCCTAACTGTTATAGTTTTGAGCTACGAACAATAATGTTGACAACGGTAACTTTTTTTCGTTTCGATCAATTATAACGCCAAATGAAACTGTTGCCGTTACAAAGCCATTTTTCTTGACTTTCCTTTATTCTTCAACTTTTCCTCTACTTTTTCGTATATTTACAAAGTAATTTCTATGAAAAATAACCGAGATAGGGCTCTTCAAAAAAATTTTCTAGCGATAATTCTCACCATAGGCCGGGCAGAGCGCTCTGTTTCTCAAACCCTCTTTTCTATCAATTTTTTCACCAACTGGACTTATTCGTTTTCCATTTTTATATGTCAATATTTAGGAATTTTATTGGCTTTCTAAAAAAATTATTCATTCGCCTAACTGTTATAGAGGTTTTTGAGCTATTTAACGATAATGTTGACAACGTTAACATTTTTTCTTTTCAATCAAATTATAACGTCAAAATGAAATTGTTAATGTTACCAAAGCCATTTTTCTTGACTCTCACTTTATTCTACAACTTTTCCTCTACATTTTCGTATATTTACAAAGTAATTTCTATGAAAATAACCGAGATAGGGCTCTTCAAAAAACTTTTTCTAGCGATAATTCTCACCATACGCCGAGGCAAATCGTCTCTGTTTCTTACCCTCTTTTTCTATAAATTTTTCACCAACTGGACTTATTCGTTTTCATTGTTTTATATATCAATATTTAGAGAATTTTGTTGGCTTTCTCATAAAAATAATCCATTCGCCTAACTGTTATAGCCTTTGAGCTACGAACGATAATGTTGACAGTTGTAACATTTTTTCGTTTCAATCAATTTATAACGTCAAAATAAAACTGTTGCCGTTACCAAAACCATTTTTTCTTGACTCTCACGTTATTCTACGACTTTTCCTCTACATTTTCGTATATTTACAAAGTAATTTCTATGAAAAATAACCGAGATAGGGCTCTTCAAAAAAAACTTTTTTCTAGCGATAATTCTCACCATACGCCGGGCAAATCGCTCTGTTTCTTACCCTCTTTTCTATAAATTTTTCACCAACTGGACTTATTCGTTTTTCATTTGTTTATATATCAATATTTAGAATTTATTGGCTTTCTAAAAAAATAATCCATTCGCCTATCCGTTATAGCCTTTGAGCTACTGAACGATAATGTTGACAACGGTAATTTTTTTTTCGTTTCAATCAATTTATAACGTCAAATGAAACTGTTTTTCACAGTTACTAAAGCCATTTTTCTTGACTCTCACTTTATTTTACAACTTTTCCTCTACATTTTCGTATATTTACAAAGGAATTTCTATGAAAAATAACCGAGATAGGGCTCTTCAAAAAAACTTTTTCTAGCGATAATTCTCACCATCGCCGGGCAAATCGCTCTGTTTCTTACCCTCTTTTCTATAAATTTTTCACCAACTGGACTTATTTGTTTTTCATTGTTTTATATATCAATATTTAGAGAATTTTGTTGCTTTTCTACAAAAATAATCCATTCGCTTTAACTGTTATAGCTTTTGAGCTACGAACGATAATGTTGACAACAGTAACATTTTTTTCGTTTCAATCAATTTATAACGTCAAAATAAAACTGTTGTCGTTACCAAAAGCCATTTTCTTGACTCTCACATTATTCTTCAACTTTTCCTCTACATTTTCGTATATTTACAAAGCAATTTCTATGAAAAATAACCGAGATAGGGCTCTTCAAAATAATCTTTTTCTAGCGATAATTCTCACCATACGCCGGACAGAGCGCTCTGTTTCTTCCCTTTTTCTATCAATTTTTTCACCAGCTGGACTTATTTGTTTTCCATTCTTTTTTATATGTCGATATTTAGAGAATTTTGTTGGCTTCTCATAAAAAATAATTCATTGCCTGGCATTCATAGTTTTGGGTTCTGAACGAAAATATGAGAAAATAAATAAAGATTTTTTTCGTGCAATAACTCACATTTTTTTGTATTTAGAGGGCTGGGACTCTTATTCTGACTGTTCCACCATAAAATATAAACATTTAGAAAAAAGGACAGCAAAATGAACGTTGTTGGCATAAAATTTATATTTTTCCTGAATTTTTGAAATAATTATTTTTCAAGACTGTCGAGCGCTCCCAGACACATCGGGCTCATGTGCCTCAGTGATGTGATAACTATACAGATATGAAAGGGTTAAAAATGAGAAAGATATCCACATCTACTAATAACCACAAATTTGATAAAATCTTTGCCATAATTTGGACACACCATCACTCAGATGGAATAGCATTTGCAAATTGGTCACTGTGCAAACAAAATCATCCACAACAGGCTTGGCTTTCTTAAAGTTCTGTGCAAGATGGATCCATACCAGATCACCAAACATCAAAAATGCATCCAAAGACAGAAGCATCTTTAGAGGTGGAGAGTTCAGATGAACTCTCACTAGGAGGTTCCTGTCTTCCAACCACCAGGCTAGATCCTCTCTGACTTCCTGCTGAGGAATACAGAATGAGGAGGAGGTTCACTGTAGGTTGACCAATGCTGCTTCATGTGCAACTAAAGTTAGCGCTGGTGGAGGCACCCATGAGGCACACTAAAATTACTGTTCTGTTATCCCTAACATACAGAAAAACCACACTGCAAGATATGAAAATAAAAAAGAAATTATAATAGGCCTCACAACCAAAACATAGTTCCCTGGTCACAGACAGCAGCAACAGAAAGTTCTGTCTCAAGTACAGCCAAGGAAAAGTGAAGATTGACAGTCAGGCGAGCGGGCGGTTCCACCAACCCTCACCTACCTACTGCTAAACTTACCAACCTTAAACAACTGAGCACTTGTGCTGAAGATGTAGCCATACAAATGATGGTTTTTATCCTTGTAAAATCAACTGTACATATCTGCCAGGAATGCTTTGGAGGTAGACTAAGATTGTGTCAAAAGAAATGGATGTTGGAGGAGACTTGGGATAGGATGAAGAAAAGAAAAGAAGCAAATTAATATACAAGAAGGCTAGTGTTGAAGACTTTCAGTCATTAGCTTGGCATGCTGGAGTCTAGTTTTGAATATCAGGGGATTAACTACACCATCAGAGATACTATACTGATGGAAAAGCAGCAGAAACTGAAATTAAGATCAACAGACATGACTGACAGAACAACTGGCCCACAGAACTGCATACCACTATAGGAGCTGACAAGAAGAAAGCAAGTCATCAGAAAATGCCAAAAGTGGATATAAATGGAAATCTTTTGATAAGAAATATATAGTATAGATGGAGAGAAAATCTTCAGTGGTATTAAGTAGACTTATTCTACCTACTGCAAAGATTCTGCTATTTGAAAGTGACTTCAATACTGAAACAGGGCAAACAACATTAGCCAAGGTTACTCTGGCAATCCAACAAAGGAAAAATTATCAGGCCCCTGGAGAAGAACTCTAGTACCAGAGATGTTAAGGATGAAAAAGTAGAAGTGTTGTGTGCCAGAATAAAATACAACATACTGCTAACCATCCAAATTTTATACAGACTTTCCTCCTAGTAGTGATGAGCCACAAACTTAGACCCCCAAGCTTGTGGGGGAGTGTATGGACAGCAAAGCTCCTCCACTGTTCCTGGTTAGGTGTGAAGTTATACTTAGGTTACCCAAGTTAGGTTAGGTTGTATCCACTTTTACTCAAATTCTTTCAATTACAGTAACTTTTTTTTTTTAGTAATGAGTCACATGAAGCACATGTTTTCCCATGTTTTTCTGGTGTTTAAACAAATTTCACCATTGCTGTTGGTACCTTTCACTCTTCATCCCCACAAAAACCCTGCCTTCCTTTTGTAGAGCCCTGAACTGTTACAAAAGGCAAGGAGTAAAATGAGATAAAATAGTGATACAGTGCCCAACAGAGATGCCAAATGAACTAGTTCTCCATCAGGACAGGAAAATATGATTTGATAATTTTGCAGAAAAGCTCCACAGGACACCATGTTTCGTACCCAGCCCCATGAGGATAAATGTAAAACAAACAAGAGCAAGTTTCTCAAATTATTAGAGTAAATCTTCCAAATTATCTCACTGTACTTCACTCTATATACCCTTTTCTATATTTTTGTCCTTAAATTTAACTAATAAAGATATCCCCTTGCGGACTCTCCTGTAGAATTGCCTAGCCTATGACTTTAAACTTGATACATACTTTAACTTCTGAAATGTAATGGGATGCAATATCTTAGGCTAGGTTACAATGTATCCTAAAGGCTAGCCTAATTAACGAGGCCATAGTTTCACTGGGTACTCTTCATCTGTGCACTGACAATTTGGCTCTAGCTTACGTCTCCCTTTTGGTACATTAGTAGGCTACGAGCATCCCTGAAGTGATTGTGCAAATACACAAATCACAAAATAAGTCATTAGAAAACTGGCCTGTTGGCTGAAATGGAGACTACTATGCTTAGGATAGAGAAAACCCACTAAACTCCATTGTTAAAGTAAATCTAATTAGCCTACACAGGCCTACGGTAGCCTGGACCTTAGCTAACCAATTACGACAGAGTAATGGTAATCGTGGACTTGACTACGTAAGCCACAACCCAGTTACATTTTATTAGGCCAGGCGCAATATTTGCTAGGCTAATATTACTTAAAATTAAGACCATCTCCAAATTTCATCACAACAAATGACACCGATTTAAGCTTAAAAACGACCAAGCCTTGGAGTGGGCGAGCTTGCAAAAGCCTACAGTAACACTGCAATACCAACAAAGACATGAAAAATTAGGCTAAATGAAACACCCACAATGTTAAAACTCACAAAATATTATCGGACTTACAATATTTTTATCGGTCTAAATACTATACCAGCAAATGACGATGACAGTTTGACTTACCTTTGAATCGCAGACGACATTCAGGCAGGGTTATAAGGAATAGACTCTCTCGAAATCAAAACATTAAATTTTTAAACAAAAGAATATCGACTTTTCAAGTTAAAGAGTTCGATATTATGAATAAACATTCAGATAATTTGGATATGTCCTCTTCTATATACGTCAATCATGTAAATGGATTGATGCGCTAATAGTAAATTAACTTGTTAAACTAAATTTACTAAGTCAGTATATAATGCCCATTGCTCTATTTTATGATCAGCCTTTTAGGTAATGTTCTCTTATGTTTTATTGTGCTGATTAACGTTAGACTTATACGTTACGTGAGGACTAGTACTTTGTTCTTTGCCGGCAATGACTACTCTTCTAGCTGTCATCAATCGGTTGTCCAAACAATTTATTCCCCCCGGGTGTAAGTTTGTGTTCGTTGCTATTGATATTTAACTGCAACAGTCCAGTTATTATTTGTATTAGATAGATAGTGATGGGAGGGGGAGACTATTCTCCCCTAAGCAAGTATAATTATCACATCTCAAAAGTTTAGTGTAATCCATAAGAAATATACATTAAATTCTCGGATGATCGTCATTATGATCACAAAATTAATGAAAATGAAATCTGGAAATGCCGTTAATAAAATATTTTGCTGCAGTTTATAGCACTGGATTCTAAACAACATACTAATCTCTAGCCAAGGGATGTTGACTCGGAAATTGTTTTTCCAGTACCTGTACAGTACAGTGCTAACATGTAAGACGCACCATTTTTTAGCTAAAATACCCAACCGCACGCAACTGTTGCTGCCACACGCTCTGTAACTACTAAAACGTACTGAACTCTGACCAGAAAACTTACACAACAATACTCCCAAGTTGTGAATGACATTCAGTCTTAGCTTCAGTATCGACAATGAAGATACAAACGAATGAAAGGTATTCTAGCAACTAAAACTGAATTTACGTTGGTCGGGAACAAAATAATTTTGAGCCCAGTGACGTGACTGGCGTCGCTATGGGGATGCCCCCAGGTCAGATGATTCCCCCAGTTGAAATTCCCTTTGTAGCTAAACTTTAACCATTATTACAGTATTTGATATATTTGCATATGGTAAGAGGTGAAAATTAATTGAAAGTTGAGCTCTATAATTTGCAATACAGGTTTACTGGCTACTAATTCACATGGATATATACATTCGAGAACAGTATATTTTACTAATTACAGAACTGGTACATTAGTTTGTGTAATTTGGCCCCCCAAAAATATCTTGGCCCCACCTAGGCCTCCCACTGATGGAATGTCAGCTACGCCACTGGCTGAGCCATAGTGAAATGCCGGTGAATTTTGATAGTAATCGAGTCCAGATTACCAATAAAGTGTTGACTTTCTTTGCGCTTGTCTTTAATTTGTCTCATTGTTTAGATCAATGTTACTATAAGGGTTACTGAACATCATCTTAGAAATATTGTTACTGATGAAAAATAACTTCATGGGTATCTTATAAACAAACTTGGTCATTAATACCGTATACTGTATGCACTTCTGTCTATCGTAGCCTACTCGATAGGGCGACAAGACTGATAGTGTCATGCCTCAATGTATGAACCCTGCATTGTGCAAGTTGCATTTGCTGCTTAACAAAGCTAGTATTACATGTGCTATGACATAAGTCATCAAGACTAGTGTCCTAAGTAGTCATTGATTCGCTGTATTTAACACAAAACTAGCTACAGATGTTTTAAAGTTGAAACTGAACCAAAATGTTCGTCAAGCGTTTGTTTTGGAGCCTTTAAATATGGTATAAGATGGTACAATAAACTCCCATTTGTGTCAGGAAGACTGAAAGTATAAAGTCTTCAACAAAAAATTGAAGATATTTTCTGAGCGAGCGTATTTGACAAATAAATGTGTGCATCATGCCGAACTTGGGGTGGGGCTAGACCTGAAGCCTACTGTATTGTAAATGCTTTTTCATACGTCTACACAGAAGGCGCTTCAGTATCCACCCAACTTCACATGCATCTTGAACACAGACACTAGTGCTCCCTAGCTTTTATGACTTTCCTTTCCACCTCTTTCACACCGCCTAGCACATTCTAAGTCTCACTTCTATCGCACCTAAATTATACTCTTTTTTTTTTCAGCAACCTAGCCGTTAATAAATGGAAACATTGGCATCTTACACTTTCTAACTTCACTGAAGCCTGTGCGGATGCTTCTGATAAACTAAGAATTCTAGCACACTGTGTATCTCAAGTGTTCTAATTTTTTTAAGATTGTACTGTATATGAAAGCACCATTACCACACTACGTACTATGAATGTCCATCTCTTTGCAAGGGATCTTTTCTGTACATAGCAACAACCTAGGGAATCTGCTGTTGAGCTTTTAAAGCTATGCAAGCTTTGTAAATTTTGATTTCAAAGTGTAACTACAGAACAGTATTGAGAGGGACTGATTCATGATTAATTTACAAATGGATCGCCTCGCACCCTATTTATTAGCATTCACATTAGAGAATAAAACTGTGGAATTATACAGGGCATATAGCCAAGCTTACTCATTTGTTTTAAATCAGCACAATTCTATAATGCACACTTAACTGTTAGTTCATGCATCTGTTTCTGTTGTTTCTCCTGCACAGCAATGACAGTCTTCACGAACTGCAGTAACATAATGATGAAGTGTCAGAAACAAAACTGCTGGGTGATTGCACATCTCTAGTAATCTAAGTTCTTAGCAGTTTTAGTTTAATTAAATGTATTGTTGCCCAGTGCTTGTGATTATCTGAGTCATATTGTAGTATATATTTTTAACAGAAAATTTTAAATTAAACCTTAACTACAAATTTAGTTATATTCAGGGAATCAATTAATGTTATCAAAATTTAAAATAAACATTACTGTTATCTTTAGGTCAATTTTGGTTTTCATATTCAAGAGTAATGATTAAATCCTGTAGAAGACTAGGGTCAAATTTTTTTGTCTAATCTCAGAATTTTACCTTTAATTAATCCTATGAAATTCTATTTATTTACAGCATTATTTTTTTCTTGTAAGAGTTCCTTAAAATCAACAAACTTCTTATATCTACAACTACTTTATTCTGACAGTTCTATTGATAATGTAATATAAAAAAAAATATTTCATTAAAAGTTTCATTAACAACTGAAGTAATGGAACATTAGCAAATATGTCATCACTTCCATATGGATAAAAAGTTTTCAGTGTTAAAATGTAAGAATTTTCTACCTCTAGACTATTGAATTTATCATCCGCAATGTCTACAATACTATTTTCATGTTTAAAGGATGCATTGTAAAATGCTCACACTCATTTTTGTGATAAATACCCTTATCATAATCACTACCATTACTTGAATTCCTTTGTTTATTGATTCATAAGTGTAAAGGGGAACCTGTTTGACCTACATTTAATACTGCACATATACGTAATGAAATAAACAACTCCTGCTTTCTTATATATATGTAGGTATATTGTTACAATCATTCACATATCCAAATTCAGAGAGCTGGACATGTTTTTCATCTTTTATCATGACACTTATTAATAATGCTCACTGGTTTATAATAGGCAGTAAGAAAATGTCAGAGAAAATTACAGATTTTGTAGTGTAAAATAACATAGAAGATAACAGATAACAGAATACAACACAACCAAGGGAAGCAATGACAACTAGAGCAAAGTAGTAGTAAACTTCAAGTAAGAATAAAGTAGACATAATAGAATTCTCTGGAACTATCACTAATAATTAATAAGAATTACATAACATCTGTACAATGGCAAGCCAAAATTAGTAATCTGTACTAAATAATTTACTATTTAAGGAAATGAAGAGGGTTAAAAAAGGAAAAATATAAGGATGCAAATACTATAATACATAAAGAAATGTAAACTAAGATTATAAATAAAAGGATATATGCAAAGAAATTAGAGTAGGAGAAAACTAGTTAGCATGTTGTGTCAGCACATCGAACACAACTAAGCAGCAAATATATATACGGCAGTTGATACATATCTAGAAGGAATAAAGCAGTGAAATCCAAGAAGTACAATCATTAATTTTAATAGAGTAAACTAGAACACTGACATAAGAAACAAAGCACAAAAACACACAAGCCACGTTTGAAGTATGTAGACCTGAACTTTGGACCATACATATAGTAGTTTAATGTGGATAACCACTGCCTTAACATACATTGTATTTAGTGTGTAAAGTTCTTTACAGAAATTAAAATAGTAAAGAGAGTATAAAAAGTGAGAAAGTAAGAAAGTTAAACTGAAGTCAATGATGGGCAACATAAACATATGTATAATGTATATAACAAGAACATTGAGTCAATAGTCTTAGTACTTACCTCAAAGTTTTTTTGAAAACCATGAAAATTGTAAAATGTGGGTTTAATAATCTGCACACAAACGATTAATTTTTTCAATTTTACAAATGATTAATTTTTTCAATTTTTTAAAGATATTTTTGGAAAAAATAGGGAGGAATAAAGTAAAACCTCACAACATTAAAAAACATTTATTACTTCTTTGTGTATTAAAAACAATCATGTTGTACCATACACATACTGTGACAAACCAAACTGTATTTTTATGTAACAATTAAAATTTTTCCACCAAAATTACTTCCTTTCGGCCATGCCATAAAAAACCTGGCAATACCATAATTATGTAATACTCTGGGTTTACAGTCATATACGACAACTATTGAAATTAATAGTTTGTAACAGGTACATACTTGTCCCTGAGGAGATGGAGGATTTCTGTTTTCAAAATCTTCTTGCAAGAATTGTTGAAAATGAGAATGTGCACATACTCAAGTAAAAACTTCTAAAATAAGTTTTGAATTTGATTCATCTATAAAATAATAAAAAATAATACTTTCAACATCAAAATAGATTATCCATAATACTGCAATTTCTTGTGTCATCTACTATATCTCAAAATTTGTTGTAACCAAAGATGTCCTGAGGACAATTACTTTAAAAATACCTGTCATGTCAAAAATTTAAAGAACTGGATGGCATTACCCCTACATATACAAATTTCCAAATCTAAATTTCTGTTTTCCTTCCCCTTGCAACCTTCTGGAAAATATTTACCTAAGATAATCAAAATCACTTGTGTGAGTTCCTGATCTTGTAATAGGCAAAATGACAGTGACCTTTTCCTGTAGTTATATGAGAAATCTGCTCTGCAAAAATGTGATAACTAATAAAAAGATGAATCTAGTTTAATACTGTATAGATTTCTTCCAAGGCTCTGAATACATATACTGTATATACTTGTAATTCCCCTCATTTCCATTCATATATGACCAACCAAAAATTAAAAATGTTGATAACATCCATATGCCAATACAGTATTTTACTTCAGTATCCTGTTCTATACCAAATAAATCAGCATTGTGACTAAAAGTGTGCAACTGACAAAGTAATAAAAACCCAAACCATGAAATCGATCTCTGCTTTCACAACTAGCTGAGCAAGAGACATTGCAATATTAGGCACACTAACAACCTAAGGAGTAAGCCTTTTAGGATCACGTGGGAACAGTGAAGTTTTCCGGATATTATCCAGGCCAAGGTAAAGCATTGTTACTCGTTCTAATCCAATTCCACCTCCAGCATGGGGAGGGCATCCAAATTTGAAGGAATCTATGTATGACTGAATAGTATCAATTGGAATACCATGTACCTTTGCTCTCTCCACCAAAAAATCTGGATCATGAATTCGTTGTGCTCCTGATAAAATCTCTTCTCCACGCATAAACATATCATAAGAATTGCTCCACTTAGGATCTTCTGGGTCTGGCATTGTGTAGAATGGTCGAACTGCCAAGGGGAACTTGTCTAAAATATAGAAGTCCGTGTCATACTTAGCTTTCACTAACCTTCCAAGTAACTTTTCATTTGGTGTACTCAGGTCCTCTGTCTCATCCATCTCTATTCCAGCTTCTTTCAACATCTGAACACCTTCTCGGAATGTTAGACACAGTGGTGGATCCAGGAATTTAAAGGGTTCTGAAGGGAACTGCTTGTTAACTGTGGCAATATCTACAGCGTGATCATCCCGAAGACCTCTAAAAATACTTGTGAACATATCTCCAATGGCATACATAGCTTCATGGTAATGATGTGTAAAAGCCATCTCTAAATCCAAACCAACAAACTCTGTAAGATGTCTGTGAGTGTTTGAATTTTCAGCTCTAAAAACAGGACCAATTGTAAATACTTTTCCAAAATCAGATGCAATGGCCATCTGCTTGTACAACTGTGGACTTTGTGCCAGAAATGCTTCCTTCTCAAAGTACTTCATTCCAAACACATTTGCTCCACCCTCAGATGCTGCTGATATCAACTTGGGACACATAATTTCAATAAAACCTCTGGCTCTTAAGGCTTCTCTAAATTGGTGACATACACCTGCCTGTAATCTGAAGATTGCCTGGTTTGTGGGTGTGCGCAAATCCAAGATACGGTTGTCTAATCTAGTATCTTGATTTACTTTGACATGGAGACCTTCAGGGTCATCTGTATCTGGACGCATGGCATCTTCAATCTGTTGGCATAAATCATCAAGCAACTAACAAGAGAACATTAACTTTTCACAATACAGGGCACAGCATGTAATAATGGACAAGTTACTTTAGTTTTAAAACAACATGGTAAGTCTCATTAAGAATATAAATATCAAGAAATATTCTACTGTACATAGACCTGAGAATAAATGATCATTAATGTCAATAACTACCGTATTTAATTTTTTCAACTCAAACCTTCTCCAATAACAAGGAGTGGCTCCAAAGAAAAAACACCACAAAGGTCACTACCACAATCATACTTTAACTGCAGAATTGTATGGAAAACTTTGACAACATAAGCCACTTGACACACCTATACAGAAAGTTAACCAGCATCACATTAAACACTCTTACATACACTGTGCCACTGACCTCTATCTTGAATACCCTCTTATTCTTCCTGGATATTAACGGCCTTCCTTCCCAAAGCATCTTTCACATGATCTATCCAGAACTTTCTAGATCTCCCTTTTCTCCTGAAACTTATAATTTAAATCATCTTTTCACCGACAATGTTCTCCATCCCTCCACAAATACTAATGCTTTTACCACAACTTCTGCAAATCTCCATATTCCTCAACCTATCCATTCTTCTTATTCCTCATATACCATGAAAACAGTTCATCTCATCAGCTTTAAGTTTCTTATCTTTTATTCGCATTCAACATTCACACTTAACGTCCACAAAAGAGAATTGGCTCAATGATCCCTTCATATATTCCTACCTTTGCTTCCATGGACAATACAACTCTTTTCCCATTGATCTGCCCACACTTTACAATTTTTCTTACCTCACCTATTCTGTGATTTACCTCTTCTTTCATCCTACCATCAACCATTATATTTACTCAAAATAATCAATATAATTATATTTAGTATAACACCATTCACTGTCATCATCATTAATATCAAATTCCTGGTAGCATAAAATATAATATATTTAAATCACAAGGAGCTTACAGGCATATTAAGCTTACTTGATTTCCCTGAATGTGTCTGTACAGCAAAAAGAAAAATAATGTTTCATTGACATATTAAAGCACTTACCAAAGTAAAGTGTTCATGAAGAATAAACAGTACTGTGTTTTGGAAATAACATACCTTTAGGCATAATGATCACCTGGCCTTTGGGGTAAAAGCCATTTTACCTAGATCTCACAATCTTTGAGCAACACTCATCAACCAAACCCAACATCTGAACAAAAACATTCTGAAACTATAGCTAGTAGAAAACTGACTGCAGGAGAGCCAAGGTCAGGCAGTTAAAAAAAAGTTGTCAAGGTGAACATTACCAATGTGGCATGAAAAATTAACTATTATTATGTATAGAATATAGTGTATTGTGTTTTTTACTATGTTGTTATAATTGCATTTCTGATTGTAGTATAATTTTGATATAAGAGAAATATTCTGTGTTCTTATAATAATAATTATAAAAATATCTTTACTATTAGTTTGTAAGTGTCTATTAGATCTCACAAAGCATGGTTCAGAGATTACGTCATTCTGATCATGTGATGTTTTCTTTTTTTGTGCTCCGGAAAATCACACGGTTGTTCTTCTGGTTGTGTTAAAGATGTATAGATCTGCTCAATTGTTTGGAGATTTGGTCACGTAGACAGACAAGTCATGAGGTTCAGGGTTCTGTCATGCAAGCTTTTTTTTGTTAGGAAGCTCGTGAAAGTTACACCATCTGATCGTGTATCGTATATCTTTGGTCAAGTCATGTACACCATTGATTTCTTGTAAAGAAACGTTTTACCTTGATAATTACGTCATCCAGAGACCAAGTCCATTACAATCGGAAGTCTAGAACCTTCTTTGCAGCTTTGCTTTTGACCAGTTGCAGAAATAATTGTCATATAGAGCCTAGACCTTTGCTGTGTTAGATACTCTCTCTCTCTCTCTCTCTCTCTCTCTCTCTCTCTCTCTCTCTCTCTCTCTCCTCTCTCTCTCTCTCTCTCTCTCTCTCTCCAAAAAGTGAAATTTTAAAGTAACATAAAATACTTGATTGTGGTCACTAATATTAATCTTACCTTCTGAGATCTGACAACATAGTGTGTATATCCAGTAATGGTGACTATATATATAGAAAAGTGTGTATTTTGTGAACAGCTGCACTTGTGAAAGGTATAGCAATTTTTTATACAAGTTTTAACCATGGTTGAAGCTTATTTGGAATCTAGCATGTGTTATTCAAAGTGAGTTGAGTTTTTTGTATGTTGTTTAAGTTGGTGTTTAAATCAGTTTATCTTTTGTGAAAATTTGTTTTACAGACCGGTCAGTTCAAATCATATTTTGATAAAAGACCTTAGTGAATTTAATACATTTAAATTTTTTCATGTTCTGTACAGTATAATTGTATGTTCTTAGTGTCATTTGGAATTATTTGTTTAGTTCTTTTCAAATCTTAAAAATTTTTACTTTGGTGATTTTTGTATTTTTACATTTTCATGTTGTGCTTTTGAATTTAGCCTTCTTTCACATCATAACAATTTTGATGGTTTCATTTTGTTTCAAAACAAGGTCAAGCATTAATTAAAATTGTTTCCAAATAATAGTAATTTAATTGTAAAGTAACTATAAATTTTGGTTTATTAAAAATAAATTTTATTTAAAGTTTTTACAGTAGGATTTCATTTATTGACCACCAGTGGTAGATTACCTTTGTAAATTTATTGAGTGATGCCCTTTGAAATACTTTAGTGTATTTAAATATTGATACCTAACATTGTTGATAAGTTTTTTAAGGGATCACTGTTGCCTTTAGAGTATTCAGTTGTATTTTTTTGTTATGAGAGTTTACATATCTGGCTGTATGTGAGGTAAGTTTTGAATTCTATGATTAGTAAGTGTAATAACCAGGTACTTGGAACACTTTGTGACAATATACAAGACAAAAAATCCAATTTGCATAATCTTTGGATAACCTTTCACTCAAGAATACTGACGGCACACCCATTTTTATGAAAGGAAGAAAACAGTGCTACCCATACAGTGAAAAACATAGTAGCAATATCTTTTCCTCCTTTACCTGCTTCTGAGGCATGAAAGATACGTTAAGGTATTCACCTTTGAAATCATGTACATGTGTTGAATTCATTGTAGCTAAATCCAAAAACTTGAAATGTGTATTACAAACAGAACCTTTACCTAATATGTTTCTTGCTACTCAAGCAGTAACAAGTGGCACCTGTACATAACTGGATTAGAAAATGCAACAGTTTGACACTAATGAAGGGTTGTAAATTAAAAGGGTTGTGGATTACTTTGATGAGGCAATTGCCCCTAAATGGTAAGAATATTTTTTATATGAAGTCAACAGCAATTGTTATAATGCTCCAACAGGAAGCCATGAATTTGAACAATAGCATTCTTCTTATTCTAAATGGTATGAGTTGTCAAATGGTTGGAATCATGGGTATTGTAGATCAATGACCAATTTTACTATTAAAAAATCAAGGAAAAGCATCATAATATTTTCCTTATACAATAATCATTTATGCTCATTTTTGTTACTATTACTGAGCATAACACAACTAACTTGAAATTCTTACCTAAAGCTGTGCTTTAGAAGCAATAATGTAAGAAGTCAGGTAGAGGATGGAGGACAATGAGAACATTTATCTTGATAGAGCAAGAAACTAGCAGTGAGATAAAGGCCACACAGAAGAGTGAAAATGACAGTCCAGTTGCTATACAGTACAGCTAAATGCTGATTACATGGATCACAATTATCTCTTAGGCAGAGCCATTAGTCAACAGACCATCCTGCGAATAGTCATCAACTCTAAAGTAACATTAAGATTAACCTCAAAAACTGTGATCTACACTAAATTTCCCTTGAAATGGTGTTAGCTGCTAAATGGCAATGACATGTCTCCCTTTCCAGTCTCCCTTTCCAACAAATCAATTAATAAATAATTATATTCAGACAAACTTCCAATCCAGTTTTGTAATTATCACAGCAAAAAAAATAGAGTAAAATGCCATGAGTATTTTGCATAGATCTTTGTGTACTGCATTATTGAAAATTTAAAATTTACACTAAAGTTTATATTGTAAGGAAATCTTGAAAAAAAGGAGATGGAATAAGCAGCTGCATATGTCCCTGAGGAACCCCTGGCTTTTGCAGTCTATGGAATTATATTTTGCAAAATGAACCTGATCATCATCAACTCCTCATTATCATACAGAAGATAACATGTCATATTCTGCAATATGTATATTATTTTCTTCTACAGTACTCAACTACAACTCTCACAATTAAATCCAAGAAATCAAATTAATGATAACAAAATCAAAGTAATATACTATTTCTTTAGTATCCCTTACTTGTAGTGGAAGTCTAGGTAAGGCAGCTGAGACTACAAACACATCTGTAATGTGGACTTCCACATCTTGTACTGTGCATGCTTCAACTTTCTGTTCAGCTACAGCAACCTTCAAAAGAAATTAACAACAGGGTCAACTTTATTTCAGCATACGGCACCAAACATTAAGAATTTAAAACTTGAAAAACTAAAATCAATCACTAATGTATTATTATTACAAATTACAACAAAACCACTGAATCACATTTCTGTGAGAACTCACACAAAAGTCTAACTTGTATGTAACAAAATTATAGATTTCATGTTTAAAACTTCATGTTTGAACTTGAATACAAAACATAATTTTGCAGCAGCAAATGTACCAATAGTGGAGAGGAAATTGATTGTGACTTTTGATATTATAGGTGCTTGTGAAACCAACATCTCTTTGCTAACATTACTCCCAAGTGAAAAGAAACGATGGAAAAAAATTAAAATGCAAAAAGCAATGCAGCTAGGGTTGAAAAGAAGCCACGAAGAACCTTGGAAGTCATCTACCACACATCATGCAAGTACACTGTAGGCAGTGCCTTCCAACAGAGGCCAAGAATAAGTACTTGAAAAATAATATAAAAATGCAGAGAACTGTACCTACCTTCCCTTGAACATCAATGAGACTTTCCTTGGTTATATTACACACAAATTTAATCATCTGCTTTGACACCTTCTCTCCAACAGCAATAACACACTGAACAGTGTGCTGTCGGCTTCTCAGCACAAAGAAAGCCTGTTTACCTGAAAAGAAAGTTCTTAAGTTAACTAATAATCCAAGGACAGCTCTACAATGCCAATTTGCCTAATTAAAATGGATTTTTTTATAAGCATTATCAATTTTTTTTAGACAAAACCATTACACTTGTCACAAATTATTTCCAAAAGAAGAGCTTTTTGCCACAGGCAAGTGCTATGCATATGAGGCAGATCCATCGATTCCTGACTGTCAAACCAAGAGCATTTAACAAGAACATGAATGTTACTTTTCTTTGGCTTCCAAGAATTCACTCTCACTCAGCTCTTACCGTAAAAGGTCACAGGTATGATGACTGATAGCTTGACAACAGTGGTTTACTTGAGGAAATGGGACAGCACAAGACCAGACACCATGCCAGTTGGTAGTAGACATCTTCATGTGGTCAGAAACAACCAGTGTTAACATGCCTCCACAGTTGTTTTAGGGAAGGCACGTTAGAACATCTCGGTAAGGGGAAGCAGATCTTACTATCAGGCAGGCACTGAATCAAGGAGCCTGCAAGGCTCTTGGATGCCTGTGGGGCACAACAAGCCTGAACCACAAGTTTTCAATTTACTGCCCAGCCCACCTAGATCAAGCAGCATGGAAGACACACACAATGATGCAATCATGGCATGACATAAATGTACCACTTCTAGACATTCAGACTCACTATGCAGGTCAAAGACATGCTCTAAATGTTAAGGACTATGAAGAAGACTAATTGCAATCAGTCCTTTGTCCACAGTAGTTACAGACCTTTCACAGACTATGGTGGACAAAATCAGAATACTTCCACATGCAAGAAGCTTCTCAAGCAGCTACATTTACTTAGATTCCACAGCAACCTACATTTAACTACAACTCCATACATGGAGGTTATCTAACAAGGTCTCAAAGGTAGGGCTTTTGGAGGAGGCAGCCACAGCCATCTCAGGATGCTGCATGACTTGAACCAACAACCTCTGTCAGGACCAATGGAGTTAATTCTGTAATTGCTGCAGTGAACTAAGTGTTAATCCAGTCAACTCAAGTATTCCTTTAACTCGTTAATTTTCATTTTTCCTTTGGCACCACAAGACACTCTGTTTCAAGCATCAAGGGATATAGGTCCACCGTCTCAAAGATTTTTTACCTTTGTGGACTAGAAGTGAGTTCGTCACTGGAATTAACTCACCCTATGCTTCAAAAAGGAGGTTCTTTCCTTCTTTGTTTCTTTTAGACAGTAAACAGACTATAAAACCAAGAGGACTCCAACAAATCAGCCTACAGCGAGAGACAAATTATAGAAAAGTTGATAAATAAACAATAAATGAAGGAAAAGAATATAAAAACCAACACAAATGCATTCAGGAGACATCAACAGAAATAAAGAATGAAGATTCCATAACTGCACTTGGTAAACTATTCCATATTTCAGTTGTAGCCAAAACAAAATGCCTATCAAACAGACTAGTATTAAACCTGATACTAGAAAACAACACACAGTTTATAGCAGCAGCATGCCTAATGTTGTGAGCAAGAACTACTAGGCCAGGTACAGAAGAGTGCAGAGGATGTTTGTCATTGTAGTACATTTTACGCAACAAACATAATGAACTCGTTTTACATATATGCCACTAGTCACATTAGGAGTTGGCAAAATAGACATCACACCTCTATCGAAGAGTTTGAGATAAGAGTCAGCACCGGAAGACCACACTAGAGAACAGTACTCCAAACATGGAAGAAATTAGTTAAAACACTGAGATATGATAACTTCATCACAAAACATTTGCAAACATTTCATCACAAAACATCAAAAACACTTCTGCAAGATACCAACTTTTTGAGAAATACGAGACTGCAGAATTAATCTTTTACTCCATTATTTCAAATCTTTGAGTAGTTTGGATACTGAATGACTTAGTCCTTGATGAATGCATGACTGGAAAGAAACAGATTAATATGACGGTATTCGAGACTGCAAACCATGCATCTTTCTAAATATACTGTGTAATACTTTTCTTGGATACTTCCACCTTGTAGAGGGTTACCATTCATAGAGTGTCTGGTGTGAAACACTGCAGTTGGTACTGACTTTGCAGTATCCCTTCAACCCCATCTATTGCATTAGTTAGTTATAAATGATTTGTTTAACCAGACCTCTGAACTCTTTTGGGGTTCTTCTCGGGCTGGAACATCTATTGCATTGCTGTTTACCTTTTACCTTCTACTTTCCACCCATTCCCTTTAGTCTCTTCTTACTTAGCTGTCCATTTTTATTATTTTGCTAAAATTTTTACCCACCATTTACAAACAAGAAATGCATTAATTGAACTGTTTCCTGAAACTCAAAGGCAGTGAGCTGGCAAAGCAGAATCATTAAATTTTAACAAGTATTTCTAGCAAGATCTGGGAAAATTGCTGAAGCACTGCCTTTTTAAACTTTTTCAAGGACTTCATCTTGTAAAGTAACCAAGCCTAAGAAAAATAAAGCCCAGAATAATCCAGGTTTGACAAAGTTATCACACAGGTAATAAGAAAAAATTCCATTAATCCCAGATAATACTTCAACACATTCATTCAGTGACCTAAAAGAGTAAAGAAAATCATCACATCAGAAAAGAGGTACCCACATAAATACCAGCAAATTAAAGCTAAGTTCTTCCAGTGTAACTGACCTCTCAGTGAAGCTAGAAAAATTTTACAGTAAACAGTTAAGCCTTCAGCTACCTAACTACTTGGCATATTCTCAACTTGCACAGGTAAGAGAATGTAAACATAAGTAGGTTCTGTATTCTTGAATATCTAGTAAGTGCTTCATTAACTAACATGCATTGTAACATGAACCCCTTAGCAACCTTTGAAATGCAAGGGAGAGGATAGTAAAAATCCAGTTTGCCCATAATCTCATAAATCTATCACAGTACACATCTTCTCATTACAGTACCTTACATTGGAATGCTTATTATATTTTGAAAATGGTTTCAAGCTCAGAGAACTAGATTCTAATTTCTTGAAATTGCAGTAGGATAAAAACATGTCCCAGTAATTTTTATTTAAAAACAGGGAGAAAATAACTCCAGCTTTTTAACACACACACACACACACACACACTCTGTACCTTTTCCTCGACTTGTATGAAGTCGTGCTCTCAATAACACAGACTCATTGGCCAAATTTTTGCCAAGATCTTTTATTTCCATGTGAGTGACAGGCTTCTTTTCTTGGCTACGATTCATGGCCAAATTCCCATAATGACCAACAGCACAATCCTCCTCTGATGCTTCCTGTGCATCCTGTAATTATAATTGAAACATCACCATTCAATTCCTGTTCTTTTAAAAGGCAACTTAATATGCTATGACGAAACAAAATAGAATACTGATCAAATGAGATGATTTATATACAGTGCATACTTGAATATATCTGGGCATCATATGAAAAGAAAAATTCCATTTTACTGACATGTTCATAAAACAATAGATTTCGAGAATTTATGCCTGTTTAAGATGCTTAGTCAATCAGTTTATTACCTATTTGGTATATAAACTGTTATAGTTAGATTACATATCTTCTAACATAATTTTTTAGTATACTGTAGTCTACAATAAATATTTTTCATTCTTTTGTCCTTTTCCACAAAGCCTGGGCTGAATCTTTCTGAAGTAATTTTCTAGTCTTGTTAAAATGAATAATTATTTCATATAGTACTGCAAAAAATAATTAAATGCTTACTGCTGAAAGCATGATTCTTCCCAGTGGTGGAGAATATCTTCATACTCTTAGGTAATACAACCCCAAAATCTACAAGACTGTAGTAAGGACACTTGACAGCCATTTCATAAGGTAATGATACAAAATAAACACATTCCCTACAAGTCCTTGGATGTTTTATACTTATGTCAAAGCCACTCACAAGCATCTGGCTATGAGTAGTTTTCAATCATTCATGAGAGCAACAATAAAATCGATCCATATTAACATAACTGAAACATTGTTAGGAATGAACAATTTTATTTTAAACAACAAAATCCTTCCAATTTAAAATAAATGTAAGAATGTGAGGAATGAAAAACTATTTTTCCTTTGCAACTCACAGGTATCTTAAGAATAAGAATTATCAAGATAATTCTAACAGGAAAATATGATGACTTCTACTTAACATATGGCAAAGTAGATACCTAAAAATTTCAGAGAGACTCATAAAATTGCTCTCATAACCATCTAAGCTAGTAATAAAATAGTAAAATTAAAAATTAACAGTATAAATATGCATTAAATGTAGGGAGAGTGTTTTTGTCAGAAATGACAAAACCTAGTCTTTCTTGCTGAACTTGTGATTCAAGTGCTCTTTGTACCATACATCAAAGATAAATACCAATACTGCAATATGTAATCTCACTATTAAATACACATAATACAGTATGTAGGTAATTATAAAAATATCAAAAGATAAATCCTCAACCTCAAAAAGGCTCCCTATGCTAGTGTAAAAATTATATTTTCATATTAAAATTAAGCTTCATATGTACTTATAAAGTAATTACATAGCTATACAGTAATTTATACAGTATAGTTTCTAACTCGCACGGTAGCTTTTATTTAAAAAATCGTGGCAGCGCTTCAATTGTTAAATGTAGGTGACATACCCCACAGGACACAACCAGGACATATATATATACATGTATATATATATATATATATATATGTATATGTGCATATAATATATATATATATATATATATATATATATATATATATATATATATATATATATATATATATATATATATATATATATATATATATATATATATATTATATACATATATATAAATATACATATATATACATATATATACATATATATATATATATATATATATATATATATATATATATAGGCAGTCCCAGGCAGTCGGTTTACGTGACGGGTCCGCTTACAACGTTCGAGGTTACGGCGCTTTTCAAATATATTCATCAGAAATTACTTCCCGGTTTCTGACGCATGTTCCGGGTTACAACGTCGACGCCGATCCGGACGGAAGAAATATGGCTCCAAAACGGCAGAATAATCATAATTTGAAGGTTTTTTTGATGAAAAACTCAATAAAAATGCAGTTTACATCGTTTTCAATGCACCCAGAGCATTAAAAGTAAGGTTTTCTTATGATTTTTGACGATTTTCGACGATTTTCCGGTTTACGATTTTCGGTTTCTGACGCCGGCGTAAGAACGGAACCCCGTCAGTAAACCAGGGACTGTATATATATATATATATATATATATATATATATATATATATATATATATATATATATATATATATATATAAATGCCTTCAGTGACGCACCTAACTCCTCTACTGTATTCACTAGTAGGTTAATTTTCTTGTTAAACCTAGACTCTAGACTGGCAATGGCATCGGGTTCAGAAGCCAGGGAGCTAGGCGCAGGAGTAGGTGGATTAAAAGTAGGAGGGCTAGTAGCAGGAGAAATTTAGGGAGAGGGGAAGAAGGAATAGCAGAGCTATCTTCTAACCTAGGTTGGGGCAGAATTCTATGATAAGGGAAGGTCATTTCTTGTTTCTAGAGGCCACTTTCCTTTTTCTATCCCTCTCTAACTTGTCTAGTTGAGATTTAAGTACCTTCTACTCTTGCTAATCATTACATTTATCACAAGTTTTCTCCCTACTATATTTCTGCCCACTCCATTTACTGCAAATTGTATGAGAATCACATGAAGATTTGATTAATCTGGTTTTGCAACTTTTGCTAAAATAGCAAAACTAGGTGAACTTGAATCTGACATAATAATAACCAAAGAACTAGAAAAAATGACCCTGAAATCTATTAAAGCTTGAAGGCTACTCAAATAAGCGATAATACTTCACTGACATCCAGCCATACAACTGAAAATAAGTAAACAAAAGCTACAGCAAACCCCTGATGTTACTCGAGAGCCAGCAGAAACACAATGATGCTATCTGCTAAGTCATTTCCAGTATTCCCGGTGGTAGACGGGGACTGTCACCTAAACTCGACAAATGAAGCGCTATCGTGATTAAATAAAAGCTGCTGCACGAGTTAGAAATTATAGATATGTAATTAGCCTACTTGGTAAATTACTTATATGAAATTTAGTTTTTCATATATAAAACACCTTACCATCATAATAATAAGTCCAGTAACAAAAAAATCACCTACCAACCTATATAAACTTGACTATGACTGTTATGCAGTCTCATATTTAGTACATAATATGAAGCAATACTGCTGAAACTTACTGACTGAGAAGCATTTTGAGCCTTATGTTCTGCCTTCTTGGCAGCTTTCTCTGCTGCTTTCTGTGCTTTCTTCAAAGCTTTCTTACTGGGACCATCTGCCCTGGAATGATCAAAAAAGGGAAAATAGTATGAAACATTGTGCATTTCAAAAACAGTACAGTACTAAGTGATCATGAATATTAAGATTATTTATACACTCTTTAGACACCCAAAGAAAGTCAGCAGCTTGCACAAATGGTTGGTAAATTAAAATCAGACAGTGTCTGACAAAATTATAACTACATTTCATCAGAAACAAATAGGCAGCATTTGACAAAAAAATTAACATTTCATCACAACCAAAAAGCAAAAACTCATACGAGTACAAAGACAAGGCCATCCATCACACATTATAACCACTACAGTAAATGCTCTGCTTATTTCAGTGTTGCAGGCAATTTTCTTAATATAAAATTCTGGAGGGTTATGGGGCATAACAAGAAATTGATCAATGGTGCAATATTTCCAATCAGCTATTAATGGCTACCTTAGAGAAAAAACTTTACCCCTAGAAATGATAACCAATAATATTAATACACTACAAAATAAAATACAATAAGCCTTTAGTTCTTGAGCCCCAGCTGGCTAACCTTCCAAGAAATTTAGTACAATACATTTACAATCTTGAAGAATTGGAGATACCATGGCTGGCATCAAAGAATAATCAAATACTGTAAACAATTCTTTGGAACTTGTCCTCTTACAGAGGTCTGAATGTCCTTTATTATGTGCAAGGTCAAATGCCACTGTTTCTTATGTAATCAAAAAGCAACTTCCCAAGAAGTTCAGTATGAGTTAACAATTTTGAAGAATTATCCTTTGGAATGGGCCCTCTTACAGAGGTCTTAATATTGTCTAACATATGCAAAGTCACAGAGGTCTTAATGTTCTCTAAAATATGCAAAGTTCAAATTCTTGCTTTTCCTATATCTGTATGTGACTGAATGGTTAAAGAACTGTCCTTTAAGTTTTAAACCTTAGAGAATATCATTAGATGACAAGGAAAATACCCTTGCCTTAGAGCATACACATCAAGCACCATTCTCACTTTAGGATAAAAGGCTGGTGTCTTTGTGAGATAGTCAAGGTAACTGTATACCTCACAAAGACACCAGACTTATGTGCCAAAGCGAGAATAGTGTTTGTTTGGCATTTATGGCCTACAATGCAGGGTTTATGGATACCTCTGAAATACACAAGACACAATTCCAGTCAAAGAATAAACAATTTTGCCTTTGTATATTTCAAATAGGGCTCAACAGACCTCGTCTACAAGACTTATCCTTACAGTCCTTTATTGTTGATACCACCTGAATTAGAAAATTACTCTCCCCACCCCCACCCGCCAAAATTCTTTTTGACTTTTGGGAAAAGAAAGCAACTACTACAGGAACAGTGATGGAGCGAATGCACAATAAGGAGTTAGGGGTACTGTATGCCTAGCAGGCATTTCAGAAGGATTATGACCTAACCAGACTTAACTTTACCTAAACTAACCACAGACCCAATGTCCTATCCTGGAGAGGGGGCTTCGCCCCTGCACCTACCCGACTACTGCCGTGTGTAGCCTAGCATACACATCTGTATGCTATGTAGGCCTAAGCCTAAACCCTAAAAATTCTACCTAGGCTATGGTGGCTAAAGCAGGTTTTACTATTGTTCAATGGGATAACAAAGCAAGCAGCATTTACCAGTTTCAACTTATGACCACAGTAAAGGCACAAGGCAGGAACTTAGCCTAGCCTAAGCTTGTAAATATGCAAAGCTTTCTTTCAAGGGCTAACTTAAGTCCACGGTTAAGAAACTACCAGTAAACTTAAACTGCCCTTCACATCCCACAAGGAAACGTCGCAATCTCCTGATCATTTGATAATTCGTGTCTGATTAAGTCTTCGAGAGAAATTAGCTCACCTTAATCTTTACCTAAGCTAGACCAACAAGTAGCCTATGGTTCCCCCTCGCCTAAATACGTTAATGTCTACACCAACTACGGTAACGTTAATCAATGCAGTTAAGTCTAAAAAAATCATCAAGACGAAAAACAACCTCAATGCAGTTCTCACTTTTCATTATCGTCAGTCATGGTGACCTGAAATTGTCTTGATTTTCTTGACAGTGTGGTCTTCACGATGTCTATTCCTGACAGAAGGACAGGTCAGCTGAAGGGAGCCATATGTTTACATTCCTCGCCCAGCCGGTTAGATGCCGTATGAATTCTCGCTTTATCGGCGATAGCGCATTACATAATGGTGCAAGATTACACAAAATTCATTCGTAGTGCCTTTTATTCGAAGCCTCAGACAACTTTAAATTATTTAATAAATCAACTATAATCAATAATAGTGATCACAATATCAGGATCAAATCTGTAGATCAACCTGGATATAATAAAGTAGTAACTTCGTCTTCATATTTCCTTTTGGATTCCTGAGCCAAGTGAATCATGCAATCTACCTTGCAAGTTTCATCATTTTTATCACTCAACAGCGACGTGGCAGCGTGTAATGATGCCATTTGCTGGCGAAATTCAGGGTACAAAGTACATTTAAGTTCAAGGACGAAATCAAAACTTTCTATGTCTGCCTTGGTCACGCAGAAATGTGTCATTATCAATAATTCCAATGAAAATTGAAATTTTTAATTTATACAGTACTTTTATTTGATAAGAGCCTGTTTGTGCTCTTTCAACAAGCCTATTATTCTGCGTTAGTTTTCAGACATTTTTATTACTATATATCTAGAAAAAGGTTTGAGTATAAAATGACATGTTTTCGATCGATGCACCTCTAATTCCTGCAGAACAAAACGCTGTTGTAGAAAATATAGGTCAAATAGATCATAATTGTGCAAAAGTCTTTGCAGAATACAATATTATATTATTCCACTAAGCTGTAGTATATTTAGTGCCCTGTCTCTGCATTACGAGAACTCAACTGAATAACTTTAATTGTTTTTGTCGTTTTTCATGATTTTCATTTTGCAATAGTTCTCTATGCTGTAAATGTTGTTATAGATTAAACAGACCTTATTTCGCCACAGGTTCTTGCTCCTGGAGAATAGCTTATGGAAAGTTTTCTGGCGTGGGTTAAAGTTTTCTTTTGCCATGTGTTGTTTATGACAGTTTATAGAACTGCTGAGAAAAGTAATGAAATCTTATAAAGAAAAAGACTTGGAAAAATGTGAATGATAAATTGTTTCTTGAGATGTTGACAAAGGCAATTAAGCTCCCATGAGTCTTGATGTTGATCGAAACAATTCTCTCCTAGAAGCACAGCAAAATGTTATTCGATATATGTATAAATATGTATAAATTTTTGGATTAAATGGATATGTGTAGGAGGAAAGGAATTTGTGTTTTACAGTCATAGATGAACTGTGCATTGTCCGTTTTCTCTTATTTCTGTCGACCAGGACATTAAATTGGTGTACGCTACATTTCTGCTTAGTTTTTAAACTTGGGACTGACTTATGACAACGTACATAATGTACTTTTAAGTCGTGCAGATATAATTCCGCCAGTTCAGAATTTTGACGTTCTTACTTACTCGTGGCTTAAGCCTATGCATGCTGGGAGTGATATGTCTTTGCACTTGTTCTTGTTTTCTTACATTATATCATGGCAACAACATTGCCTTATTATTCTTGAGAGATACTCTTCTGGGCTATTTTTATGTTACTCTATAATCATCCTTATTTTTACCTAAAAAAAAATCATATTCTTTGCTTCTATAAAAGCCGTATTCGTTTAACAACGTGTTGGATTTCCCCCATGGCGTTTCCATACATTCATAGTGTGTTCTTGGTTAATATTGTTATAATCATATTAAGCTGGCATTGTGCAGTTGGCTACACACCGCGGTTAGCTATGCAGACATCTGGGAACTCTGCGATGTTTTTGCTTGATACTGCAACACTAGGATCCTTTGAAGCAGCCTTCGGCCCCTGAAGCATTCCTAGAGAAACGCCCCTTGGATTATAACGTCTTCTTAAATTCTTAAAGACTTCAGGATCCTGTGAAGCCGTCTTCAGCTCCTGTCTGATCCGTTTTCGCCCGAAGAAATCTTCAAAGCCTTTCGTCTCCAGGAGGGACCAAATCCTATTTCTTCTCCATAAAAAAATCCAAAGGCTTCTGAGCCTGGAGATCGTCTTGAAACCGGAAGCCTCCGGAATTCCCAGATTCCCTACTGTCTCCACGGGGAGGACAAGATCCACTTGGAAATTATTATATAGAAGATCATTTATTAGCGTGATAAATGTTGTTTTTGTCAAGTGTACAGATAATAAGTTAGAACTTGACCATTAATTTTTAGGTCACCACGAGCGCTCTGAAATATTGAAGTTAATACTTTAATGTGAGCCCACTAATTCCCGTTCGTTCTGCTTGTATATGGGTAATTGATATATATTGAAATATATCATTAATAATGAAATATTAAAACCAGCAAAAATCTTAACTTTAATGGGCATTAGGTTGGTTTCCATGGCATCAGTTCTTCAAATAAATCCCGAACTCTCTCTAAAGTTTATTATCTAAAGGAAGGTGACCTAATAAACGTATGAGCTGAGTTTAATAAAGATTTATTCTTTAAATATTCAGCTAGCACACACGAACACACTGACAGGTGAAAAGCATTTTTTTTTATTTTTGCAACTTCCTCGTATGAAAAACTTAAGCAGACAATACAGGTTACTCCAAAAATTCATTCAAAGAATTTATTTACCTAACTGCGTCATATTAAGTGTGCAGCGTTTAGTTAAAGTTGCATTATTTTTCTTAGGGGATATTGTAAGTGACAGTAAGGCAATTAGATTGGCCTTACTTATACTTACTCTCGACCTTGATTCGAACTTAGAAAATTCCTCATATGCTTTTCTTTGTCTCCAGTCCAGTAAAGAACACTATTCCACTAACTAGATTACTTTGCGCGCTAAGGTGTAATGAACCTTTACTCTACTATCTTTGCAACTGCAATCTTCGTTAGCAGTACAATCGGGTTGTTGTTGTCTGATTAAGATGGCTCAGTGCTAGAGCAGACCTGCTAAGTGAACAGCTAGAAACATAGAGTCGGCTACTCTTATAAAGACTTAATGGAAAAATGATTGGTCAGTGAGTAACGTTTTGTTGCCATTTCTCAGTGGAGCAATGGTTCATTAGGACTGTTGCCAACATTTCTACAGAGTATTTTGTTATTTAAAGTATATGCAACTAATTGATTATTTGCTAATTAAAATTGGAATTTTAATCTGAACCTCTAGATTTTGTTATATTGTCATTAGCGTAACTCCTCATTCTTCTTAAAATTTGAACAAGAAAGCTTCAGTGAATTCAGTTGCCGGTATATCTTTTATATCTATAAAACCCACGTAGGTTATTATTAACTTGACCACGACAGTAGACAATACTTTGGTTTGTATTTTTCTTTATTTCATTTTTTTTTTTAGATCCATCATCGGGCAAAGCTCAGATCAATATTGAGCCAGGAACATTAACATCAGTGTTAACTTTTATATCATAAAGCTGGGACAATGACGGGATGGGATCGCTTGTGCGTTATGTCATGTGATGGAATGAACGTAGCTTATGAGTGGACTTACGACAAGGGAGCCGACACTCTTTATTCGCCAAAAAATAAGTTCACTGTATAGTGGTAAGGAGATCAGTAGTTTCTTGGAAACGATTCATATATTATAACTTTGATAATAAAGTGACTAAAGATATTCTGTTTAGTTTGATAACGAAAATAGAATCCATGGGATTTCATGTTGTTGCCATGGTTAGTGATCTTGATGCAAGTAATATTAAGTTGCATAAAGCCCTAAGTGCAGACATAGAAATTAATCCATTTTTCACAAGTCTAGCTGATAATGACAGGAACATTTATTTATTTGCAGACGTGTCACATCTGATCAAGCTTGCAAGGAATCGTTTTCTTGACAAAAGATTTAAAATAAATAATATGAGTGTTAACAGTGAGTGTGTTCTTGAAATTATCTGAAACCCACATAAATGTTTCCAAAACAAAAAGATTGAATGTAAAATTAGCAACTCAGTTGATGTCTGAAACAAGTGCCAAATCATAAATATTTTTTTGGAGAAAAGGATCTTCTTTACATCAGACACTGGGCTATCACAACCAAATTCATTGCGCTGTTTGATTCTTGGTTTGATCTGTTTAATTCCAGAGCAGCTCACAATAAAAAGTGGTCACGGACTGCTTACGATTTGCAGTTGCTAGAACAAAATAATGTGTTGAAGCAAATGATTAATACTACAGAGTCAATGAAAGTTTGTGGATATGATTGGTCGTTGCCATTTCAGAAAGGACTGATTATCTCTTCAAGATCTCTACTAAATTTACATACAGTGTTAAAAGAAAAATATGGCATAGGTCTATCATACACCATGACTTGCAGGCTGAACCAAAATGTGCTGGAACATTTCTTTTCTTGTTTAAGACAAATGGGGGGATGTAACGATTATCCTTCCCCAATTCCAGTAAAAAATAGAATAAGGACTTATATTTTAAGAAAAAACCGTCGCTTTAGTGGGCAGCAAATATATCAAATGGTCTGAAATCTACAGTGAGGAGGAACCACTTGATCAAGAGCTATGCTTGTCTGCAATGCTTTTTTCTGTATCAGATGATAAGGATATATGATAAATGAAGATAAATCTAGTATTATTGCTGATATAGAAAACTTTGGTGAAAACAGCATTACTTTTGAAGAAATAACGGATACTGAGGGATTACGTTATTCTGGGGGATATATAGTTCATAGATTTCCTCAATACTAGTTTTTAAGTGCCACTCAAGAGGCTGAAGACAATACCTGGATTAAAAGGATATCCAGGGAAAAAGGAGAGCTGATGCAGGCGACTTGTGATTTTTATGAGACACTGAAAATTATGGAGAAACTTTTCCAAACTTATCAGTGTTCCCATTTTCATTTCCTTTTTAAGCGCTCTCATATTATCTTTCATAAAAACAAAACATTTCAATATTGTTTAATTATTAATCTTTAAATGAAGGTCTTTCACTTCTAAAGATACTGTACTGATATAAAAAATAAATCCAAAGGTGGATTCCAAGATCAAAATGAAAATCTCCAGGTATATACCATACATACCCTTTGGACAATGGAGATAAAGGTTCAGCCTCCCTTTCTCTACACTACTCTCGGCGTGACGTAGGTCATGCAGCAACCCCCAAGTGCGCGTGGACAGACCTTTTTCTTAGACCTAAAGGAAATATTTCAAGCTAATGGACAATCATCAAAGAATCATTAATCAGGAGTAATTCCTCTTTAACTGTTTATTGTTATAGCAGTCCTAAAATGCAAAAACGACAAGGTTATTATGGTTTAGGGTGTTATGATAACAACGAAACAGCTCTGAATTTCGCATGACAGAATGAAAGTTATCCTGGATATTCACGTTTGGTGATAATGCTTGCAGATTAAAAGGGGAAAAAAACCGACTGATTAAATTTTAGAAAAGATTTTATTATTCGGCTTAAGCAGTTTAAGTTCAAGAATTAGAAGCTTGCGCAGTCATTTTAGCACCTCATTAAATTCATTCGTAAGTTAAGTATACCTTAGTTTAACCAGGCCACTGAGTTGATTAACAGCTCTCCTAGGGCTGGCCCGAAGGATTAGACTTGTTTTACGTGGCTAAGAACCAATTGGTTACCTAGCAACGGGACTTACAGCTTATTGTGGAATCCGAACCACATTATACCGAGAAATGAATTTCTGTCACTAGCAATAAATTCCTCTGATTCTTCATTGGCCGGCCGGAGACTCGAACTCGGGCCTAGCAGAGTGCTAGCCGAGAACTCTAACGACTCGTCCAACGAGGAACTAAAAATGATGCATAGTACGTTTGGTATGACACATTGCAAAAACCAGCAACACAAAAGTCATAAAATATTTGAAAACTTGGACACGGCAGTAAAACATGGAATGCTGTTTGCTAAAAAACCCGGTTCATGAAATAATTTACAGAAATTCATACGTACCCTATCGACCTAACTCTTCATCTATGTAGTAAATCCACTCGTGTCTCTTCTTAAAGAAAACTGTTGGGATAAGCAAAACTTGCTAGCTCGAATTAGGTTCTAGAGATGAAAGTGGATCTGGTTCTGTATAGCAGCTAGGTCAGACTCAAAACCAAGTAAACGTGTGCTTCTTGAATATGATGTCCAGGGTGACTAATAAAAGTCAATCTCATGTGTTTTAAGGGTAATAAGGATTAGTGGAATCACCAGTCTATCAGCAAGAGAATCATGTGTATTCTTAATCTTCAAGACTATAGGATGAAGCAAGAAAGAGCAAAATTCGGAAGCGGAATTACAGTAATTAAACCAGAGCATATCCGATTTAATACTCTTGAGGAACGTTAGTAAAATATAAAGACCACTCAGGTATGACGGCCCTGTTGCAGTTATTCTTAGAATACGATACAATTCAAATTTTTTTCTAGTCTGCACCGGATTATAGTTTCTCATAGAGTAGTTCCTATTATTTTGCAAAAAGAAAGTTTAATGTATCAAATTTCAGGGTCTACAGTACCCTATTAGTAAGTGGAATCCAGAGAATCAGCACTGAATGACCTTTACACTTTTCTAGTCTGAGATGCTCTTCGTTACTGACCGCGCAAGAGAAGCAAACATTCAGGGAAAGAGTTCCAGAAGTAAAAGATTCTTGAGCTTTTGAGGTTGACGAAAAAATTTGGTATCGCACTACAGCGTGAACAGAGTCGTTACTTAATTCACTTCAAATCAAACTGACGAAAGAAGGCGAGAGGCTTTAGTGGAAATTTTTATTATTAACCCCTTGTGCCGCGTTCTGTTCAACTATTTTAGTAATGCAGTAAAACAGACGTTATTTAAAGACCAGATTTTCAGGTTTTTATACTAATGAGCAGTAGGAAGGTTAATACATCTTAACGATATTTCTGTAAGTAATCATCTGAAGTCATCGTGCAATAAGCCACTGAAACAAGCTTTCTGGCAAATATGATGGCAATCACAAGGAGTGTAAGCTCAAGCAATATCGGATACAATCATAAGGCAAGGTAAGGAACTTTCTTTAAAAACGGTAATGAAAGCAACGAAGTCTCTTGGACTATAGGTTGTATGTGTGGTTGATCCCTCAGTAGCTAAAGCAAGTAGATCAACACATATGCATTTTAAACATCCATCTTAGTTTCATTGTGAACAGTCTGTTGAAATGAGCTCTCTTTAATAGGGAGCCAAAAACTCTCGCTGCTTTACCAATATGTTTGGATATTTCTTCATCCAAACTAAGGTTATAAGAGAGAGGTAATAGAAAATAGCTACAAACAGATAAATCAATGACTAAATAAATATGAACGAATAAACATTTTTAATCAGCTCACCAACCAGGCAGTTTCACTAAAAAATTCACATCAAGGACAACGTCCTTTCTTCCTATAAGTATGGATAAAATATGCCTGTCTGTGAAAACTGCCTATCTGAAAGCTCTCTTAACATAGTGCACATTTTGTGAAAATTTTTTGTGCACAAAGAACTTTGACAAATTCAGCATAACCTTCCAGATTAACATATAAACGTACTTTCTTTAATGAAAAGAACATATCCCAGGAAGATGACAATAGTTTTAGTTTTAAGTAAAATATGCTCTGAAGAAACCTCCTGTCACTTTATACTAATATTTGAACCTCTTCGTGTTCACTCATGCAAGCTACAAACGCAGTGGTTGATTTGTGAAGGTGTTCCCATCCGGCGTTTTTATGCATACAGTCATTTTTCCTAGCATCAATTCATTCATCTTCAATTTTACTGCGTTCTGACGTCCAAGCAAAGCTCAGTAATAAATCTCAACATAGAAATGAAGGATATCCCCTATCCGCGGAAGACCGAGAAACCTTTGATGTATCTGTTCACAAGAGCTCTTTCAATGTCCACTTCAAATATCAAAGATGTAATAAGAGAAGGAATGCTGATAAGACGGGGGAAATGTTTCATGAATCTTCTCTCTCTCTCTCTCTCTCTCTCTCTCTCTCTCTCTCTCTCTCTCTCTCTCTCTCTCTCTCTCTCTCTCTCTCTTTATGATATTGCCAGCATTTGCTATCGCAACAGAATATTGATATGCCCGATTTCAACCAGACCCGTGATTACACCATGGATATTACGAATTTGACCGATGATTTATCGAAAACAAACGTCACTTTATAATTCAAATTATGCGTTAAATACAGATGATCATTGGCTGAAATTAATGTGCAGTCCCTGTCCCCTTCCTCTCTCTCAGTCTGTGTGCATCATTATATAGATCCAAACACACACACTCACATGTACACACACACACACACACACACACACACACACACACACACACACACACACACATATATATATATATATATATATATATATATATATATATATATATGTGTCTATATATGTGTGTGTGTGCGTGCGTGCATGTGTGTGTATGTGTGTGTATAAGACGGACTAAGAAATGTGACCATTACGTTTCATTGCATTACTTTCGAATAAAAGACAGCAAATGAATATGTAGTGATAAGATAAAGCTTTTAGAATGCAGATTGCTTATCAAAAACAAGGAGTAAGAATTCTCTTCTTTTCTTCTAAATGAAGTACGAAACACAAGCCGTAGATAGAAATAATCAAATAAAATTTTAATCAGATCTCGTTACAGAAGAAATTTTATTTTCTGTACCTTTATAAGATCAATCGATTTTTTTTTTTTTTTTACAAATATGGACTCAAACCCCAGAGCTTGCAATATTTATCATTGATTTGTCACCGCCACTAGTGCAGTTTCTCGATCTAGAACGCCATTTGTTTTACCAGGATGACAAGAGAGCAACATGTGCATGAAAAACAAAGCATAAGGGGGAACTTATCTGGAAAGTACAAATGTTTTCTTTTTGGGAAAGTAATGCTTCTACTGTACAGCTAATGTAAAAAAAAAAAAAAATGCAGTTAAATGAAGTGATCAGCAACTTCAGAGGCTTGAATCTTAATGACTAATCGCATCTTACTGACATCACTGAGCTGGAAGTGTAAATCTAACTGAAGTCAGTCCTGTGCGACTGCCTCCTGGCGAAACAAAATACTCAAGAACTTCGGAATTCATTGAGGAAACCTGCCACCTTAAGGACCGAAAGACTTGTCGGAAAATGCTAGAGTTAACCCTGCAAATCAGGGTCTACTCGTCTTCACGTTCTTATTCCAGCTCTATGGCTAAACAGTAAGTTCCCGTATGAAACTCAGGTTTTGTAATGAGGTGTAGCATCATCACCGTCATGCCACCAGATCAGTGCATGCACGATTTGATCTCCTCTGGATAACGCGAGAATCAGTGTACTGTACTCGAGACATGCAGAATTTGTGGTGAGGCTCACCAGTCCTAGGAAACATTTAGGATTTGTGGATATCAGTGTTTGTGTTGCAAAGCCAATCTTTGAAGATCATTTATGTTACAGTCGTCTGTAACTCGAGTGCAAACTTTAAATATTGTAAGCACTACTGCTCCTTTGTTGGAAATATTTCTATAGATATCTTCAACAAAATACGAATGCTTTAAAAGTATTACTTTCCAGGAAAGCATAAATATATTCAAGTCAACCAAGGATATTTTTTTATCCATAAGATAATTTTTTAGAAACAAATATCCAGAATAATATATGATATATATATTCTAATTTCTCGGTCAAGAAATCCTCAATAGATGAAATGCATATTCAAAGAACCATAGGAGAGGAAAGAAACCTTATACAGGAGTAGTATGTCCTATACTGTATATATATATATATATATATATATATATATATATATATACATATAGATAGATAGATAGATAGATAGATAGATAGATAGATAGAGTATATGCCTATGATCACAGACATATCTGATAACCACGAACAAATGTGGTAGATATATAAGTACACATTATATATATATATATATATATATATATATATATATATATATATATATATATATATATATATGCGTGTGTGTGCTAAGCTTGTGGATGGGCTGCTCTAGGCCTGTCTCTCTTCCGTCCACCAAATTGTAAGTGGGTACCATCGTCTACTGCGGTGAAGATAAAACGGGAAGAAAGGACTAACAACCTCTTCCCTAGAAGCTTGCTTAGAATTTGCAAGATATACCATACTTGGGAGCAATGTGTGCAGGGGTTTTAATCTATTGTTGGTGAACATTCTGTGCGGATGTATGAAGCAACTATAATAGTATTACCGCAGCTTCCACGATTCAGTAGTTTAAAGTGTGAATGTGGCATTGGTCATTATTGTCTCTTTTCTTACGACCTAACTCTTGTTAAGGGAAACGGGCTGAATTATATATATATATATATATATATATATATATATATATATATATATATATATATATATATATATATATATATATACACACACACACACATATATATATATATATATATATATATATATATATATATATATATATATATAAATATAATCACATCTATCCACATACGTCAATAAATATATAGATAGGAGTACATTGCTACTTTTTGATATGGAAATTCTGTTTTGCAGATGCTTACTATATAAGTTCATGGCCTTTAGACTTGTTGCATAATTGTGTATTCTCATCATGATTACTCAGAACAGTACCTATTGCATGTATTATTCCTCACTGCCGTGTTTTATATTCACCCAGAGAAAATCTTGTCTGTAGGTTCACCCTCGGATGAGACACTGACTCGTTTCAGCCTCAGAAACTACGTATTGTAATATGATTAAGTATGTTACTGGTTGAGTAAGGTAACAAATCTAGATATAATAGGATGGGGAGTGAGTCGAGTGACCATCCAGGCTACATCAAATATCCGCAAATCTTGGGGTGTACCTTAATAATCGTTTTAAAAATTTATTCAGGAGTAACTTGACTATTTACACCAGTTTTGATCAGTGAAAGTCAGATGATGACACTGGTTGTCTGAATAGCATTTGTTGATGCACTTACTCTCGTCCCGGTCAATGCAAAAAAAAAAAAAGTGGAAAAGCGATGTTATGATTTCTTGTTTACATATTTTTTTCAGTCTTTGTGTCGGCATAGCGTGGGAGAAAGGCTACGAGAATCTAAAAATATTGCATTTTTCAAGCGTGAATATGGTAAAACATCTGTTTAATGTAAATAACTATAACGGCAGTGGAGTTAAAAGTCTAAACGGGTGAATTTATTATTTTTCATGTTAAATAAATCGGCGCTCAACGCACGTGTAAACTCTCTCCCTCTCTCTCTCCTCTCTTTTACCAGAGAACTGAACTTACAAGAATCGAGAACTGACACACGTAATGACGTACGCAAGCACATTCAGTAGCCTGTTTTTCTAAAGTTTTGCGAATAGATAACAACATTTATTACGAATTACTTAATATTAACGTTGTTTTAAGTTACTTTTCATAAAATTTACTCGCATGGAGGAATATGCAATCTCGCATCGTTTGTAAGTCCTGAAAGAAAATAACCAAACCGACGTGCCATTGAGAAGAAGCTAAAAATGAGTGCACTTCTTCAAGCATATAAATTACACACTGATAGAAAAGGTAATCTTATAAGGAAGATATCCCCGTAAGAAGCAAAAGTAATATTTTGCACCAAAGTATTTTTACGCCAACCGTCCACGCGAGTCATTTGTTCTTGAATCACAGAGCAGTGCCATCTGTTGGTAGCTTTAACAGTTAAAGCCAAGAGGGGGGCTGTGAGGCCGTGGATGTAAACAGTCAAGTGTCAAGTGGTGTATGGGTAAGACGTGTTGCTACACCTCCGTAACTTTGTAAATGAAATGGGTTAATGGGAGTGTAATGAGTGTTAGTGGCGGTGTCATTCAGTGATATGGAGATGGAGGAGACCATCGTTACAGAGTGGCTGAAGTCACTCCACATGGAACAGTACTCCGAATCATTTATCGACAACGGTTACGATGACCTGGAGATATGCAAACAAATCGGCGCCCCTGACCTCGACGCCATCGGTGTGGTTAACCCAGGGCACCGAAATGCCCTTCTGGGAGCTGTCATGATGCTACGGGAAGAGGGAGCAGCTTCTGTCTACTTCACAGTCGAAGAGGCACAGTTGGCATCCCGAGAACATGCCCTCACACACAACCCTCCACGAGGAGGTTCTAGAGGGGGCCGATCTTCACGTTCATCCAGGGGTTCCAGGGGATCAGGATCTACGGCTTCAACCCCTGGAGAGGGTCCTTTGCATTCTATACCAATGCCTTTGGCGTCGGCAGCATCCAATACCACTCCGTCTCGTTATTTGGACGCTTACGAAGCCGGGAGGGCCGAATTGGTGAGGCTTCCCCACACGCAACTTAGTGGACTCCTGAAGGAGAGATTAGTTCAGGATGCCGTTGATCTTGCAACACATCCTTACACAACTCAGGTGAGATTGCATGTTATTACTGGATAACATACCAGAATTAGGTAATTGCGTCCAAATTATTTTATGAATCGTTGATTTTACAATAGGCCAAGGCGAGATCTATCCTGAGACTTGGACCTAACCTAGATCTCTCACAAGACCCAGACCTAACCTAGGTTCAGAATTTGCTTCAAAAGCCATGTAGGATAGTCTGTGTCTTGATTAGCCAATAAATCTGAAGCAGAAATAGGTACTTGACACAGGTTTTTGTTGACTGTTGCCCTGCTCTTGTAACTGGTTATTCATCGTATAAGTGCATGTAGGTTAGGCTGGGCTCTTAGACCTATGGGAAAGTTACGTAGCAGCACATTGGTATGACAGAGTTGTACATGCAGAAATAAGTTTAAAATTTGACAAATTTCTAGCACATGTTTGGGTGCTGTTTAGCCTAATCTCTCCTGAAGTGATTCTGATCTGAATGTTTTGGGTCATTTTGCCGTGTATGGAAAACTGGCATCTGCGCCAGATAGTGGCGTATGGTGCAGCAGATCTAATTCCCCCAGTTATTAGTAGTCTGAGCATTGTTGAATGAATGAATTTCATAATCTGTAAAACTCATGTACTATAAGAATGATGAAGCATTGTTACATAGTGAACACTTCATGCAGATCATTCAGCAGTTCAAGTGATCATGAAGGTTACTTCATTTTTACCAGTATGTTTCCTGCGCCACTCTGTCAAAGAGTGCATTCTGTAGGCTGCACCAAAAAAACATTTGTTAGCATGTCATGCTAGCATTACTAATACAGGTTTACTGATGTAGCCTATTAGTCATGGAGTATGAATGTTTTTAAGGTCATATTGAAAATAGCCATGAGGCAGATTTTCTAAAGGTCCTACAGTCTCTTCCAAATCATCTACTGAACTTGACACATTAAATTATAATATTTCGATTGGTGAGGTTCAAAATGTTCCCCAGCCTCCTAAGATCACCCCTTTTCCTAGTCATATATTCTGTCATATCTTGATTTCCATCAATTTCATATCAAACCTTATGTTCAGCCATATCTCCATATAATTTGGGCTTTTTTATTTCCAGCAATTTCATATTCATTATATGAAACATTTGATTTGCAGCCACTTGGATTCAGTATCCATGGACGGTCCTTTTTCTAATCTTTTTATCATACTCTCCTGATGCTTGTTTAACATTGCTCATTCACCACAAGTTTCATCAGAATTAAGAAATCATATGCAGTTTATTCATATTTTAATTGTAGCATTACAATATGATTTGCTGGTTGTTTACTGCAGCGTAGACCATCCTCTTTCTTTTAAGCTGATCATTTCTGTTCTGTATGATTATACATTTGATAATAGAATGCGATGGGGACAGGATCCTTGCCACTTACGTTATATTCGCCCCCCATTCAGGTATGATCATATTATTATTTTTACAAATGACGGTAAGTCTCACAAGTGAATCACATTTCAATATGTAATGCCTAGTGTTTCCAGCATTTGGCTTATCAAAAATACATAGCATCTAGCTCTCATTATTCTTAGCATTTTGCATATATCCATCTTGCACTTGAGATTTTCATTTGACTCTTCATTCAATATATTACACATTAGTAATTTTGGGTGAAAGCTTCATATTTTTCAGTTACAGTGTCAGTATTACAAATCTTATATGTATTATCACCTCTCTCACCATGTCAAAATTCATATTTGTTTTCTTCTCTAGAATTTCTCCAAAAGCATCGACTACGTCCTTTTTTTTCATTTTTCTTTTAACATTTCTCATTATTTGCAGCCTCAAAAAATATATATATATTTTCCTATTGCTTCTCTTCCTAACCACATCAGCATACCAAGAATTGTATGTTTCAGCACTGAATACCCCTCCAGTTGTACAAATGACCTTATCTTTCACCTTATTCACCTTTACAGCAGTAGATCAACCAATGTCTGCCCTAAATTCCCTTGGAATCCCATGTAGAGATTCCAATTCTTATTTCAAATGATTTCTGAGAACTTTCCAATCATCAACACATTGTAGATCCAGTTTACATTTTCTGTTTTCACTTTTCACTCCAAACATGGCACATTTCTTTTATGCTCATGTATTACAAAATGTACATCCTACTTGGGCACTGCCCTTAACTTCATCTCCCACATTTGAAGGACTAAACTAAATCTGGAACTCTGTATACAGTGGATTCTTATACAACAACCAATTTGTAAAAATCTGTCAAAATGAAAGAAAAAGAGAAAACGTCAGTTCTACACCATGTAAAAAATCACAATCTGATTACACAAGTTATGCTAAAAATAAGAAGATTAATTTTATAAGACATGTCAAAAATGAATATATTGTGTCCAAAATTGTTGACTAGAATTATAAATCATAATTCTACCAATTTGATTTTAGAAACATAAGATATATTCAAGATTTATTATTAAATTCCCTTTTGTCTAATGTTTTACTTAATCTCTTAGGCATCTATAGGGCTAGTGATACATAGTTTAGTTGTGCCTGCCTCTTCTGGGCCTTAGTGTGCCAGAACAGACATGCGTTGGTTTATTACTGCACTGTATGCTTGTTTTAATTGAACTTGTATTCTGTGTACCAGGGTATTTGTCATTATTGCCCACAGATTTTCTATGGGATTTAGATCAGGTAATTCAGCAGGTCAGTCAGCATAGGTATTGTCCATAGCTATTTGAATGTGCAAGAGGAAGGAACCATGAGATTTCTATGTACTGATGGCTGTTCATGCATTCTTGGATAGGACCCAGCTCATCAGGGCTACATTCCTCCCATCCAGTCCATAGACTTACATATATAGCTGAGGCTACAGGAAAAATAAAAGAATGAGGTACCAAGCACTTTTGCGTTATTTCAATACATTTTCAAGGCACTGTACTGTACCATGAAAATATGTTGAAATAATATGAAAGTACTAGGTACTTCCCTCTTTTATATTTTCATTTGGTCTCGGCATTATTTCTTGTCACATGCTATTAAGTGACACAACTTACTTATATTCTTCCACTTTAATATGAAGGATGCTTGTGCTTATCTTCAAGCCTGAAAAGTTAGAAAAATAAGTATGATTAAAAGTAATGTATGTTATTGAAAAAATAATTATAGTAATTTGAAATTAATGGTACCATAATTCAATTCCATGCCCAAAGCTGGAAATAATTGCAAATGCTTAGTTTTGTTCTTTGGGGGACATGCCAAAAGAGGCTTCAGTGTTGGTATTGTGATGAAAGCCAAATCCTTGTAACTTTCATATAGTATCTTCTGAGAGTTGTATACAGTATAGGCCTATTTCCACATCTCACGTGTTAGTAAAGGAAAGTGTTTCCGGGGAACCAAATTGAGCCACAGTATTATCAAAAATTTGCCCCAGCATATTTATTCTTAATTTTATATATGTGATATTTTGCCTTAGGAATTCTCAGTGTATTTTCATAATACTGAACTAAATATGCTTTTCTTCGTAATAATATAAGTAAAGGAAGAATGTAATGGTGAAGTTGCCATACACTATACAGTATTTAGATCAGAATCTTTGAAAACAGTCTCTTCACTCTTGCTGAGTGTTTTGCACTATCAGTTTTTATCTATCCCATCCTAACCAGTAGTAAGTTGCCATGACCCTTTCTGGAGTTTACTTCCTCCCTGCAATCACAGTCAGTGAATTTTAGAGTGGTGATGGATCTCTCCTAACATTTGTACAATACAGTACTAGGTTTGAGATCTTTTGTAAGGTAAAGCGTAAGAAAGGTTAAGGGGTGGAGAATGGGTTGTTAGTTACAAAAGTTTTATATGATAGCCTAGTCTTGTTGGTAACTTGAAGTATTAGCTTCATTTTTATATCAAGGTTCTATAAAATACTTGTAGTTAAGTAAAGTTGATATTCAGAACTTGGATGCCTGTTTAGTAATAGGCTTCAGTAACTTTGAATATTCAGTCACAGTAGTAAAAGTATTCCCTGAAGGATCTAACTTTATGCTGAAGGAGAATACCTGAAGTTTTATTTTATAAACAGACACCCAATTGACATATTTTACATATGTTTAATACACATTTCTTGTGTAGTGTTGTTCAGTATTTGTAAATGTTGTCTAATATGTTTGCATGTTTAGGGTAGCTTTGTTGAGTAATTAGATGTGTAATTCATTTTTGTTACATATGCAGTAAAACTTTAAGTTGTACTGTATACTTAAAATTAAATATAGATCATTCAGTACTAAAGGAATCTCTACCTGGAATATCAGGTAAAATGTTGTTACAGTGCTGAATATTTTTGGATTCATTGTTTTAGGCTGTAATCTTAGTATTTCAAGATGCAGTATGAAATCCGGCAGCTTTATTTATATTTTTTAATTCAACAAATACTGTATCTGTGTTTTATCATTCATCTTACCAAGTGACAGGGAAAAATGTACTATGGATCAGGGTTGAGATTCTTATGGCGTGAAATGTACTATGATTACTATTTCTATTGATGCCCCATTAATGGAGCATTAATGTTCATGATGTGCTCACACCTGTCTTTAACACCACAGGTATCTCTGGCTGTCTGCCTGTTTCTATAGTAACTGAAGTAGTAGCTTCCCTCCATAAGGCTCTTATCCTGTGATCCAGAGTACATTTTAAAGCACGTGTTTGTTTGTATGCATGATCAAGATATCAGTGGCCTGGATGTACAAACTAGAAAAATTTCCTTGGTCACTGCATATCTGATACTGAACAAACCAAGATGTTTATGTCCACATGAAAGGAAAAGTGTGGAGTTCACATGCAGCATTTTGCGGATTCATTTGTTATTACTTGTTATAGTATTTTTATCTGATTTGGAACTTTTAACTTCTGTATTGGCACTTACTAATCTTCTCACGGTTCATCATTACCATTACCTCCTCTTATCTCCAGTTTCCCTTTCCATTCAAGTAGGTATGGGTCTTCCAACTCTTTTTGTGCCCAAAGGAACCCAGCAGACATTATCACATACTATTCCTCCCAGGGGTTGTGCGAAGGACATGTCCGAGCTATCTCTGTCTCCTTTTCATTATTATCCTTTTTACATTTGGAACTTCTGTAATTTCCTTTATGGTATCATTTCTAACTATGCTGTTATCTGACTCCCAATATTCTTGTTGAAGCATTATTCTCAAATTGACAAGGTCTTTTAGATATACAGCGGTTTCAGTGTCATTCCATAATTTATGTTCATGTAGTAGCAGTATAGATCATATACTTAATGCAATTTCAAACTATTTGATTTCTAAATCCTGTTCAGTGTGTTTGATTTTCTTTTTTTCAGTCCTCAATAAATTTCAGCTCAAAAGAACCTTTGTTGGATATCACTGTTTATGTATAAAGGTATTTGAAAGACAGGTTTCCTATTTTATAGTTTTGCAGTGCTATTTGTAGCACTGATAATGCTTTTAACCATTCCCAAGTGTGGATAAATATGGGTGGTTGGAGTCAAGAAGGGCATATACCCATAAAACAAATGATGAAATGAGCCATTCATTGATTATTAGAAACACCTGGAAAAGGCTCATTAAAACATTGATCCCAACTATGGATGATGTAGAGAAGAAGTACTGTACAAGTTTCTTGTTTTCTGTGATCATTGTTTGTAGGTAAAATTACAGCTGCTTACTACCATAGTGTTTCAGATATTTAGACTTCTTAAAATACTGTTTTAGTGTTTCTTGTTGTCATGATAACATATCACAGCTCAAAGTAAATGAACTGCCATGATGACTTCTGGTTACATGCTGTAGAGTAGGCCATCCCTTGGTGGAGTATCTAAATTTTATTGTATACTGTACTGTATTAGAAATTCCTTTAATGTCAGGATGAATAAGAAGTTTGGCCCAATCAGAAAGAATTAGGAAAAAGTATTGATACACAAAACCTTACCCTTTATTTTGAAAGGCTGATGCAACAAACCTAGAAGTTAGAAACCTAAAAACCTAAATGCGTTGCTGAATAGAAATATATGCTATGTAAAGATTTAAAGTAGAAGATTTCAACCTTACACTTACTTTGAGTAAGTACAGAGAGTATGTTAGCTGGCTAAGATGCTTCTGTGCTGACAGGTGTATCTTTAGTTCCTTCTCAGAAACTGCATTTTCAAGAGCATGGTTTATTAACTGTCTTGTTGCAACAATAACAAACACTTACTCCCATATTGTCAGTAACCTGGCTAGTGTTGTGGGTGACAGAGGAAATTTAACTGGGAATTAACATTGACAGGACATTTGTAATTAAGGGCCTGCCAGTATGAATTGATTGATTGAATGGTTTTGGTTTTTATTAACTGGCTTAATGGCCATAATGTTCATTGATACCCTAACAAATCTCGGTGATGGATGGAAATGGGAATCCTGTTTTGCGTGAATAAGAGTTTAAATTTAACAGTCATTGAGGAATATTACAGTGCTATTAGTGACAAGGTTTTTGTTAACATACAGACAACAAGGATACACAAACATCACATATAAAAATCAGTAATAAGACAACTAATGTGATTAGATGTGAAGCATTATTGTGGTAATAATTAGGTATCCAGAGATTATTGGCTATGGCCAGATTTTAGTGCAAGACTGTCTCTCGGGACAGGTTGAAAATATATACATCACCAACAAGGGATGTTTGTTTATAGACAGCTAGCAGGCAAGACAAGGGCTTTGTTTAATAGTCTTTAGAATTTAGATGGAGGACGAGAGGATTAGACCATTCAGAGTAGGCTATCTGCAAAAGTTGAAAATGCAGTGATGAAGATCAGCAGAATGTGATGATTATGTACACATTTCTGTTGTCAGTCTTTCTGTTTTGAGTCTCTCACACCATATCGCATCCTTCCCTCCACTAAGTGTGTTGAGAGCTTTTATATCCTGTAGATGGTAATGCACTTTCCTTTTCTAGGCAAGTTTGATGTTCTGACAACAACATTTTAGCTCCTCTGGAAAGAGACAAATTGCATCCATACAATAGTTGTATTTGGGGATCTTTTGTAAAAATGGGACTTCAGTAATCTTCATATAATGTAACTCTATTATCAAATAGTCGAGCTTGTCATGGTTCATAGAGAGAAAATGCCCTTGTACTGTCATTCAAAAGAAAAACTGTAGGGCAAGACAAAGTCTGGCAAGTAGGCAGTGAAACAGCTACTGTTTTACGTTACAGTATTACAGATTGTAACACAACAACAGTCCTCAAGCCAGCCTTAAAGGATGATGTTTTTCCTTTTATGCAAGTACACTAGATTGGGTAATATTTATGCTTTAAGTAGGGCCTCTTCTAAGATTGGTGTAATGGAGACTTTCTCAGTAAGGAAAGGTTGTATTCAAGGAAGGATTTGAGGTTCGCTCGTAAAATATCAAGAAGTTCACTGATGCTTCAGGGCTGTCATAAACTTTGTAAACTTGTTAGCATTACTAATACCGGTATAGCCAAAGATGGCTGTCCTGAATGAGCTCAGTCTGATTATAGCAAAAATTTCTTAAAAGATGTACATACTTGATAAGAAAATTATTACTGGCTCAAGAAGCATACTTAGTTTCTAGACACTTTTTCATTCTATCTGATCATGCACTTGCCTCTGCCTTTGCAAACAGGAGGGAATATCAGGCTTCTACATTACCAGATTCCCAGTCATTTGTGTTGGATGCATTCTCCCTCGAGGGGAATAGCTCGAAAGTAAATTATTTTTCAGAGTTCCAGTGCTTCTCAAGACAACTCAGGCTTGAGAGCCAGCGATTCTACTTGTCTGTTAAGTAATTGGTGATTATTCCAAACATGGTTCTTGTCTATTAGAAGACGAGTAAGCACTGTTGTGTTTTCGGCAACCACCACAGCAGACAGTTTTTGAGAAGACTTTATCTCGCTCCTCAAAAGATTGTCCCAAATTACCAACATGGATCCTAAGACGTGGATAATGAGCAAGTAACTAAACCATAAGGAGAACCCAAAAAATAGTTTTCTTTCAGTTACTTTAGCGATCCGGAGGACGTTGGTGAGTACATTGTGGCAATATCAGAAGGGGTTTTCTTTGCCGTGGACCATCCAAAAAAGCTGTCCCTGTGGCTCTTTCAGCCTTGCCACTTTTACTGAATTGTTACCATTATAGCCAACAAATGTCAAAACTTAACACAGTTACCTGACACAGCCTCTGAATTAGGGAGAATGGATTTTTTGGTAATATATGTGGTATTGAACAAAATCAAGAAGTTTTCCCAAGTTACCATCTATCAGGTGTAATCTTTGATCACAGCTCTGAGGTAAGCCTGCCGGCGTTCATTTTTCCTTCTATCACTGCATGGTGAAATGATAATGGTATACGGACATCCAGTGCCAATAGTCTGTTTCAGTACATGTCTATCTCGTATTTCATATACAGTAGTTATGTCTCCGTTTTGCTGTGGGGAGGTAGGATATATTGCTGATTGTGTGGTATTGGGATTTGATTGAAAATATGTACGCTTATCCACTGAATATGGGGATACATTGTTTTTCGTGGTAATCATAACTAGGCTACTGATGAACCACCTCCACGTCAGTCATCATGCACTTCTTTTTGCCTTAATCCATCATCTGGCAAGAGCCGGGTATGTTTGTGTTTAACGCTTCCAAACACAAGATTTTCCTCTTTGAGGAAGCGCTTCCTAATTTGAAATGTGCATTTAGGCTTCCCATGAACACTTTCTTGGGGGAGAGAGAGGTTTTAATTTATCATAAAGTTAAGTATATCTTAGTTTAACCAGACCACTGAGCTTATTAACAGCTCTCCTAGGGCTGGCCCGAAGGATTAGATTTATTTTTACATGGCTAAGAACCAATTGGTTACCTAGCAACGGGACCTACAGCTTATTGTGGAATCCGAACCACATTATAGCGAGAAATGAATTTCTATCACCAGAAACAAATTCCTCATGTTCTTCACTGGCCGGTCTTAGATTCGAACTCGCGACCAACAGAGTGGTAGCTGAGAACGGATTTGAGTGCTGTCGACCGAGAGAGAAATCTGTTACACTGTAACAAATTCAGATATTTTGCTGAACAGTTACAAAACACTTTTACTACCCAGCTTTTTTTTTCGTAAATAAAAACTGCGTGTGGTGATAAATTGAATATCGTGCGGATTATCTACTCGCCCAGATGTGTGGGCATAGAAATGTGTCAAACGGTGGTTGCTTTGCGCCACGTCGTTTAAATTTACATCGTTCATTTTTTAGCTCTGTTAATCCTTAGATAAACTGCTGCATTTACAGCATCCCTTTAGCCTCACGGTTTGAAAGTAACCTGTGTTAAACTAACACAGATTGAATCTTCTATTGATATTCTTAATAGTCGGTTGATAGATATGTAGATAAATGATATAACTATTTGCTAGAAACCGATTTAATAAAAGGCTGACTGGGAACGTGATATTGGAATTTCTGGCCCCTGCTCTGCGCTAAAAATAGGTTTTGTTAAGATATAATGGCCGTAGTTGTCGATGAAATTATCTTTTATTGTTATAATGTTTATTAATGGTATAATGATAACTCCAGTTACTTTCGTCATGGCCTATGTAACGAAAAGTTTTGTGTACCACTTGTAACTTGAATGGAAGTTTTATTTTTGTAACTTAATCGAAGCTTGGAGACCTTAGGTCATTATTGTGGTATGAAAGAATAGTTACTCGATAGTTTTCATACGTTTATTTATCCTCGTAGTGGGGGTGGCGGGTTAGTGCCGTCAGTGCACCTCCTGCGGTGTACCGTAGGCATTACTTAATGTTCTTTGCAGCGTCCTCTTGGCCCCTAGCTGCAACTCCTTTCATTCCCTATAATTGATTTATAGTGCAACTGCGAGGTTTTCCTTCTGCTACACCTTTCAGACCTTTTCACTGTTAATTTCAATTTCAGCGCTGAATGACCTCATAGGTCCCAGCGCTTGGCCGTTGGCCAAAATTGCATATTCTGTACGTATATTTATCGTTTTATCATACTTTGTTTTTTAAAGTACGGATTACACTGGTCAGTGAAAGATAAACATAATGTCTCGTTATGGTATTTGATCAGAGATGGTGTTCTTGTTGTCAAGTTTTATTCACTGTCACCTCTGTTATTAGAAGTTTATTGTCCTTTTGTGCTGTGGAGACCCTATTTTTCAACTTGACAAACAAGAGTTTTAGTGCCTTATGCCGGACGTATATAATTGAAACAGTTTCAGCAGTGTTAATGTCAGATTTGGGTATGTTTTACCAGTCTAATTTTTGTCTATTAGCATATTGTTAACGTGTATAATATGCATCACGAAATAACGGTTACGTTGAGTAGATAATATTCCATTAAAATCTGTTGTAAAAATATATAAATATTTATGAAAAAGGAGGATGGGTTAGTGTTGGGTGCCAGTGATGTTAATGAATGACCTTAAATTAAGAGTGCAAGATCAGGATGACTGATGTGGTCTTATAAATTATCAAGTGGCTGGACCCATTTGACCGCATCATTATAGCGATCGGGTAAAGGGATAAGTGGCCCTCTATTCGGTTTGGGGGATCAAGTTTTTTTTTTATTTTATACTGACAGAAAGTAAATGACAGTGGGGAGAGAAAGTATGTACAACGATTACGAAGGGTATGTGATTATGTGAAATCTTAATTTCGAACATAATCAGTTTTAATTGCTTATTACATATTATTTCAATATCTTATTTGTGACGCTTAGTTTTGATATTTTACTACGATTGTAACTTGAAAGTTCCCTTAGAATATTGAATGTACTGAATCAGATATTTTTTTAATTGTGGTTGAATTTTTAAGAAAACTTAGGCCTACAGTTCCTCGTAAACTAGGGAGATTTTTTGTGTGATTTTTGTTAGATTTTCCACTATTGTATATCATTATGTACATGGCTATAAAATCCAATGGTAGGAACAGTTTACTTCTCGTGCAATATGAAATTGCTTTATACTTGTAAGGAACACTACTGTTATGGCCAGCGTGTATGCATGTATTTTTATTGGGGTGTGATATTTTTCTTAGTAAGAGAAACAAATGGCTTAGGCGTTAGAATTTACGATGTTTATTGTTAGCTGTTTGTCAAAGTTGATGTTACAGTGCTGCCTAGATATGACATATTGGTTGATGTTTACAAACTCGCTTCTTGCTTTGAAAGTGCACAATCTTTCAAATATTATATCACTCATTTAAAATTTGATTTTTGTAACGTTCAGGAGGAACAGCCTTTTGTATTTTTTTTATTTCTGTTTTCGTTATAGTGATATATGACCACTGTAGCTTATGTTTCCTTGAAGGACATGTCAACCACAACACGCGTAGTAATGAAGTGCTCACTGCATCGCCTTGTTGGGAAATTTACGTTGTAGGGCAATTCCCACAATATTTGAGGGTAATTGCGGTTAACTGTAATGATTTCGTGCTTTTAGTATTAGTTTTTACTTTTATATATTATATATATTTATATATAAATAAATATAGATTATATTATTTATACACACATATATAGCCTATATATATATATATATATATATATATATATATATATATATATATATATATATATATATATATATATATATGTATATCTATATTCTCTCTTCTCTCTCTCTCTCTCTCTCTCTCTCTCTCTCTCTCTCTCTCTCTCTCTCTCTCTCTCTCTCTCTATATATATATATATGTCTGTGTGTATACGTAAGTTGTTTATTTTAACTTTTCTCGTATGGGAGTCCGCCATTTTTCCCTTTCCTTCAAGGATATTTCACATGCAGCGAATGACATTTAAGCCTGTGTAAAGGTTTCGGGTCAAAATGATATAATGAAGTTTGCGCCATTAAGCCTTTGCTTGAGACTGCTTGTATATTTTTCTGTCTTTCCTTGATATTTACTTGCTACATCATAATTATGTTGACTCCGGCTGTGCTTTCATTTCAGTATTTTTTGAAAATAAGCTTTTATCTCTCCAGTTTTATTTTTCAGATTTCTTTTTGAGATTCGTCTCACTTTCTTGGACTGCACACGGTACGGAATGATAAGTTAAATACATAAGAATTATCAGCTTTAATTTTAATCTTTCTCATATTTGTTGAATATGAGGTTATTTTTAAAACGATGGACAAATAAGGAAAATTATTACATGTATGTATTATTATGTATTTCGTTTTCTCTATCAGTGTGAATTGGGGCGAGGTAAAATGGAACGTTGATACGTATATCTAATTTAGAGGAATAAAGTAAATTACAGATAGATCACTATAACATATTGGCACGGGTATTGATCCAAATTGCCGTATTTTGCTGTGTTCTTTTTTAGAGGGGGATGAAATATCGCCCAGTGCACGCGGACATAAATCTTTTATCCCAGGCAGGAAGCCTCCCAGATTGTTCACTTGAAAATCACCGGAGTGGAAAATAGGAAGTAATAGCTGATATATGTAAAGTGCCCACACAAAGGTGTTTGTTGCTTGTGTCTGCCGTAAATATTTGAAGGCTGACACTTCAGTATAGGACAAATCTTTTTAAAGTGGATTTTTATGGTATGTATCTCTCTCCCCTCATATACATATATATACAGTATATTATATATATATATATATATATATATATATATATAAATTTATAAATATGTGTGTGCGTGTGTATGTATGCATGTATATATATATGTATGTATGTATGTATATGTATATGTATATATATATAGGTTTCTGTGTGTTCATAAGGTCTTTAGGGATGAAGCTGCTAACCCCATTCCCTTTTCTAGACCCTGGCAGACGCTGCTACCAATTTACGACTGGGGTGTACTGCTGGGCACGAGCTATAGATCTAACAAACGTAGTCTGAACGCTGTACCACCTAAATCTCTCTCTCTCTCTCTCTCTCTCTCTCTCTCTCTCTCTCTCTCTCTCTCTCTCTCTCTCTCTCTCTCTCTGACATAGATACAATAATGCCTCTTGTAAAGCACTTACGTAAATATGTCATAGCCTGGCTGTGACAGATATGAATGGGTAGACCTAACCTTGTCCGATGTTCCACTGGTAGTATTCAGAGCACGCTTTGTGTTTAGCTACAGAGGGTATAACCTTTGTTGCATTGCAGTTGGTATTGACTAGAAGAGAGCTTTAGTACACTTAGGAGATTGGTGTATATAGTTATTAGAACTAAGTCTTCCTTGCGTATCATACTTTACTTCCCTGCTATTATCCACTATGTATGGGTAACCGTAGATTTAAATGAGTGCATATTTGCAGATATACTCGAGCTACCTTTGGCCCCAAGCTTTCCATTATGACAGTGATTCTAAATATATTATCTAATGCGGCCAGGAGGCGCTTTTTATTTTTGCAAGGGTTCCTATATCTACAACAGTGATGGTGTTGCTCGCTCCATGATTCATTTCTTTTATTTTAGCTTCTTTGTACGTCAGTAGCTTTCCGGGATCTTTGCATTGTTGAGAAAATGATTCGAAGTTTGGATTTCTTTTGTCCCACCAATGTAAGTTACAGTTTATATCACTGTTGGGAGACATCTTGTAGGGCCATCTTATAGAAGTTTTGTTTAAACAAGGAACTGCATTTGCCGGAAGTTATTTTTCATCCAGAAGTGTGTGTGTTATTCACTCTGCAAGAACATTAGCTTCCACATGCTGTTACCGTGCCACTGTGTCACACAACTCAGTATCAGAGGTCTTGTATTACTTCTGCTGTAAAACAGTGGAATGGTTGTATTTTGTTGTTTAAATAAAGAGTTAATCGAATGCGTAGTAACGTTAAGTTTCATGCTGAATATAAGAAGGAATGAAACATGACAATTGTATACCAACGTGTATGTTCTTTGACTTTCCACAAGGTTAAAATGGCCGCTGTTATGGGCACATTTTTATGAAATACTCGTATGTTCTTCATTTGTGGTTTTTGTCGACATTTTCTTAGTTTCGTGATGAAAGTTGGTGTAATAACACATTGCATATCGTCCATGAAATTTGGATGAAAAAAGAAATTTGAATATTCAAACTGCGTCTGAAAATTTAAATGAGACCCTAACAGTTTAACGTTTTTACTGTTACAAAACGAAGGAAAGTAGTGCTCAAATATTTAATGTAAAAAAAAGAAGAAATATTACTAATGAGGATACTATTTACGGGAAAATGAAGAACAGTATTCGATAAAGTTATTTACTAAATAAAATATGTTGGGCAATTAAAATTAAGAGTTTTTAACGAAAGATTTGGAAAACTACCAACCTTCTGCTTTTGTAAATTAGGGTATACCTAATGGTGTTAGTCCAATAAAAAAAAATCTCGTCTCTCTGCAGCATTTATTCAGTGAGTTCAGCCTTCATATCTACAACTGCGTAACGGAAATGGGAAACTGAGAATCAAAGGACCTGACTGCTATATTGGCTGTCGTCATAATCCGCAGGGAGTGCAAGACAGGAAGATTTAGCAAGATTGAAGACTTAGGGATGACAGGATGTTGTAGGGAAACCTGGTTGACGTTTTAGAATTGATTGATGGATGGCAAAAGGGAAATGACGGCAAACAACATTCAGGCGTTCCTGAGCATTTCTGTTTAGTGGTCGTTATGTTGGATTTTCAGGAAGCATTTCGTTAACGAAAATGACATTTGAAGCGGATTTTCCTTTGCTTTTTTGTGAAATGTTTCTTTAATCCAGTGTTATTCATACAGCGCCTCTATGGAACACAGCCTGGCTTTTTCATGGATCATGTTGGGCAAAAGTAAAAGATGAGCTATACATAAAATATTTTGATTATTTTACGTTAAAGAGAGAAAGGATAAAAGAAGGGACCTTGCACACCAGAAAGAATGGCAATACAGAGGGGTAAATTTTATATTTCCAAGGTATGATGGATGTTTTTTGAGAGTATTTTAGGTTCTGTCTCTCCTGCTTTAGTGTTTGCTTTTGTGTATTCGTTTTTTTCTGTGTCATCGATATTGATTTCTAATTTACTGAGGATATTAGTTCTTACATTCACAGAAAGTATACTTCTCTGGATATAAAAATATCAAGTTTTCTTCAGCAGATCCTTGCTGTGAGTTTTACGTTTTCTTTTTTGTGGTAAGAATGCACAGCTGTATCAGTATTGTCTGCAACGGTTATAATTTTTTTTGTAGCTCAAACTACAGTATATGAGCTTTCCTTTTCGAGCTTAGAAACAAAAAAATATACTGTATATGCAAATATATATATATATATATATATATATATATATATATATATATATATATATATATATATATGTGTGTGTGTGTGTGTGTGTGTGTGTTTGTGTGTGTATGTATGTATATATATATATATATATATATATATATATATATATATATATATATATATATATATAATTGGACACCCTTAGCAGTATTGTGCTTGAAAAGGTTGTTATGGACTATTGCATATTGCAGAGCACTGTGATATTTCGCAGCTGAGCTTATCTTATCTGCAGACTTTTTGTCGCCATTTTCAATCATTTTTTATGTCGATAATTTTTTTAGGTAATCTTGAAGTTTTGATTTCGTTAGACACACTGAGTCTTGGCGTTTGCGGGATATTGTCAGTCATTTGTTCTGTTATTTCATATTTGGAACTATTAGTAAGTTATTCGCTGTTTTCATTGTCCTCTTAAAGACTAGCCTCTCATAATATATACATACATATATGTGTATATATATTAAACAAACACACATATTTATAGATTTTTTCAAAAATATATTTAGTATTTATATGGTAAACATATCGACGAGACCTTAGGCTTCATCGCTTTGAAGATAAATGGGCATAGGGCTAAACATTCAACGTAGGCTTACCAAATTATATATGAGGGGTAATTAGGATGTATTGCTAGTGAGATGGAAATCTTGGTATCTTTTTCATTTTTAATTTATATTTAGTTGCATTCGGTCAGAATATATATTTCTGACTTTCTAGTAGAATACATCAAAGCACAGAAAAGAGTTGAGGAGTAGAATTGCATCGTTAAAATTTAGCAAATAGATAGATAATTCTTAAAGGAAGTAATTTCTAGATGTAAGTAACTAAAAACAAAGATTGTTTGAAAATACCCCCAATTAAGACTGCTCAAACTCAGTCCTGCTGTGAATGTGGTGTCAAGGCAAGGACACCCCATGGTTCACGGTTTGAGAACATTTACTTATACTTAAACAGAAACATGAATATAAGTTTGGGCGTGCCTTTTTATTGTTTGTATATTCGTTGTAACGTGTAGATGGGAATTCAGAATCATCTTTTATACATGTGGCGATGCTCAGGTCACATATTTGCGAAGGAAGTAATTTCAATAACTACTTTAGAAGTTTTCCCCAGCAAGGTTACCGCATTTTAAGGTTTTATTAGTATATATTTTGTATTTGGAAATTCCCAGATAAATTTACCAGAACTTCCAAAACAAATTTATAATATAATGTTGCTTAAGAACTTGTTGAACCTTAAAAGTAAGCCTACAATGCAGGTTAATTATTTTTAGCGTTGACCCCAGGCAATTTCCGCGCCCCCTGTCAACCTTTTTTCAAAACTTGTAGAACGGATGAAACTTTTAGATGTGTATCTCAGTGTGACCAAAGAACATTAGGAAAACATCACTTATGCAGTCTTAGTACAAGAAGGGGACCTCAGTGAATTGTAGATGTTATTGAAGTTTCGAGGGAATGAATGCGTTTATAAAAGCTACTAGAAGCTTTTAAGGTGATTTTTATCCCGTTGATGCCTTCATTCCCTTTAGAAAATCTTGGTCTATTGTTTTCCGTTTGAAGAGAAATATTCTTTGTCATAGAGTGCTTTTTCCAGTAGAGTAGGTTCTCTTGTGTAAATATTTTATATCATGTATTTTTATACAGTATTGTCGTGAAAGTAAAATGCTTTTCATATTTTCTTTCAAGGAGCTTGATTACGATATTTCTTCTGGAAAAAGGATAAATTTTAGTTGGTGGTAGCGTGAACGAAGTTATCACATTTCAGCATACTTACTAAAGGATCAGTGGTGGAAGGAGCTGCCCTGGGCTGGACGACGGCAAGACAATGTAGGGTTCATTACTCGTAGACTGTCTGTTAGACCCAGAAAAATATAATAAGCACTGAGTTTATTATTATTATTATTAATTATTATTTACTGTGGTTGTGGTGGTTTGTGTTTCGTGAATTAGATGTACTGAAAACAAAGTTGCTGAAATGTTGTACCGTTTCAAGTTGTATCGTATTCACTATTACCCCTTAGCAGCACCGTGCAAGTATGTAATGGCGCTAGCTAGTACTTAATTTTTATTTTTTCTTAAAAAAGGATTTTCTTAAAAAATAACGCTTAGGTTACATGGTAGATATGTATCAAGAGGATTTGATAATGCTGAATATCGTTTTAATACCGATTCAGAAATTTAAAGATGAAAATTAGGCTATTCTTGGGAGTGCCTAATGTCTGCGGTGCAGAGGAACGTATCAAAATATCCAGTGAAGTTACTTTTTATACGTTATGCACCATTTCATCTTTACATTATAAATAATTCCGTCGATCTTAACTTTGATGTTACCTCATTATTTACTAAAGTGCCAGTTGATGGCTTGCTTGCCTTCTTTGCTTATAACTTAGATTCATGTGAATTGCTTTTACCAACCAACTCTTATTGAGTTTATTAACTTTTGTATGAAAATGCAAACCGTTTCAATAGAAAACTCCTGGACAAATTTCGGCATGGTGTTATGAACCAAAACCTCGGTTCATCAGTTTCCATCATCAACTACAGAGGAATGGACTGGAAAGACTGGCAGAAGCCGAGACAACCACGGGGATACGGGAACAACAAAACCAGCAAATAACACTAGTTTATTAACATTACGTAATATACATATTTACAGTTGAGTCAAGTCTGGCGTAAATCAGTAAATAAATATACCACATCACACAACCAAAGAGTCGGTCAAATAACAAAGATGTAGTTAAATTAGTTACTTTAAAATAAAACAACCACACGAGCAAAAAGTAACATACCATATAGAAGTGAACAACATTTCAGCTACATCAGACAATGATAAACAGTACAGACAGCATAATGATTACAAGTGACATCAATTAACAAATAATGGTATAACTAAAAATAAATATTTGAGAAATCAATAAAGCAGCACAAATAATCAAATCAGTCACAATCAATTCATAAATATCTGTAATAATAATTCACTATCCTCCTACAGTACAAAACTGAACATCTACCCAGAGTTGTCAAGACCACTAACAAGGGTCACAGAGGCTGACCATCAAAGGTCATCGAGGATGGCCATCAAACTACTGCCGTGAAGTCATCAAAACCGCCCCATGACGGCAAACAGGAACATGTCCACGAAACACAGATGTTCACAGCAGAGTCGATGCGACAGCCAAACTGCTGTCTCAGAGGAATGCCTCCTCTCCACTGATGACTAGGGTTAGCCATCAACTCATCCTCGAACTTCAACGAAGTTCACATCCTCGAATACTGTAGAGGATAACAGGTAACAACTACCTGCTGTTAAACACGTCCTTGCTGCTGTGCTGTCTGGACCCTGACTCAATGATTACCCAAACTTGACTGTCGCTACCAAAGCGAAGACAACAGACGTAGGCTAAACTATATACAAAAAATAAGCACCACCGGGAAAAGGAGTGCACTCTCAACAAGGGAACAATCGTTCCATAGACAAAACAAGCGCTAAGCCTCACACATGGTCATGGGCAGTCCGTTGTCCCCACTTTTTTTCAACGGAACTCAGGTGGTTTGGTATGGGCATGTGCACTATGTCCTGCAAGTTCTAAAAGAAAATTTTGACCTTGATGGTTTTCTTGCTGCTATCAATTTTGGTCCCTTTGACAAAAAAGTACACTGCAAAAAGAAGACACTAACACTATCTCTTTCTTAGAAGTTTAACTCGTCAGACAAACCGTCAGATTTAAATTCCATATTTGGGAAACCTTACTAATAACTGATATGTATATTTCTGTTCAGGCCATTCTAAAAATCTAAAATCATCTCTACGAGTATATTCCACTTGTGTACCTTGTGGCTCTAAGGATGTGTGGGCCCGAGTAAGAAGAGGATGAGTTTACTAAGGTAGAGAGAATGAATAATACTCTATGTTATCCTAAATATATTGTTTCATTAAGCACTAAACATAAGGGTAGTGTTAAGTGTAGCAGCATTAAAACAGGCCGTAGAAATAATGATAATATAAATATTCCATCATCAGAATGTAATTTATATTAAGGCATATGATATATATAAGAATCAAACAGCAAAAACCTCAGTCTCGAAAGGTCTTACAAGTAGTGCCTACTCAATCCACTGGCTTAACTCAGGCTATAGAATTAACTGGGCAAGGCCAACGTTGTAATCCATGTTAATGACTTTAGCCAGAGAAGCATCTAATACAAAAGGGAGCAATTTGAACATGAGGCCTGGTCTATATTGTCTTTCGTTTTTCCTAAGTCTTATTTATCTGAAGTCACAAAGAAGCTGACCTCACAGTGATCGCATGTTTGGTACGAATGCGATGTATCTGTTTCTGTTTCATTTTGAGTCTGACGATGTCAGTAAGACCAAAGTACTATGTATCAGACCAATCAATTTCTTTCAGTTTTTCCTTCGTGGCTATATATCTGTCTGTATGTTTATCTAATATATCTATCTGTTTATCTATATAGCCTGTCTGTTTATATATATATATATATATATATATATATATATATATATATATATATATATATATATATATATATATATATATATATATATATATATATATATATATATATATATATGGCAACTTAATCCCTAGTCAAGGTCATGGTATTTAATGAGCCTTTTCCAGTTGTTTCCAACATTCGCAGAACGAGTCATTTCTTAAGTTGTTTTGGCAGGTGTTTTACGGACAGATGTTGTTCCTGACCTCATCCCTCCCTATTTATCGGTACTTAAGAAAGATAAAAGCATAGTTGCTCTGAATAGCAATGCAAAACTATAAATAATGAACTCGGTGGCGAGTCCATTCCTGAGGCAAGTTTGTACATTATGAACAGAATATATATATATATATATATATATATATATATATATATATATATATATATATATATATATATATATATATATATATATATATATATATATATATATATATATATATATATATATTACATTAAATTTTACATATTCACACAATTTGAGTTGTATGAATATTGAGAACATATTTTGTTCTTTCCCTGAAGATGCATTTAGATTTGTGGAAGGAACGCGTCCCAGAAGGAAGGGACCCGAAGATTGGAAGCTCAGGTATGACTGCATTTTTTCCGCGGGAGAAGATGACAGAGAGGATTGAAAGAACTGTAAGAGATACAGGGGGAGGAAGTGTGGAAGGGCGGTAATTTGGGTTAATTGATATTGGATTTATTCGATAGGGAAGGAGTAGATATGTTGGTTGCTGGTCAGTTATTTGTGGTGGAATGAACCCACATGTTCATGCGAGGAAAAGAAAGTTGCTTTTGTAAATGAATTCCGCTAATCTTGTTAAGTCAAGTCAGATTATTGTGCGTGTACCTGAGACTCATGTAAGGCAGAAACTTAGAAGATACTATAAAGAGGGGGTGATATTACGAATGATGACGAACTTTACTGTCAATTTTCATGCTTGAAGTTGAGGGGATGGCTTTGTCAAAGCCGTAATGCTAATTGTGTAGTGCATGGTTGTTGGTGGTGTGGTGAGGAGATGTAGGTACGTATTTGGGATACAAGTTTTTTTTTTAACTTGAAATAGATGGGAATATTATTAAACGCAGGAATGTGATATTTGCATAAAATATGGGCTCGAATTTAGGTTATGAGGCAGCTGCCAGTGTTAAATGAGGTATGCTTTTACATTTGCATTCTAAGCGAGATAATGTTTGGTAAATTGATTTGCATGTGACTGTTTTCGTAGAAATGAATATCTCTTGTATTCCTGAGGACAGGGGAACAGGTAAACAGAAGCACACATCAATATTAGGAGTAATGGATATCAAAAGATTTTGGTCAAGTTTGTAACAACAGGTCCTCGTAGGGGTGTAGTGCCCTCAGTGCACCCACCCCACGTGGTGCACCGTAGGCATTACCAAAGGATGTTTCCAGCGTCCCTTAGATCCCTAGTTGCAACCGCATTTTCGCCATTTACTGTACCTCCATTCCAGCGTCCTTCCTTCAGTGTTGCTGTGCTACCACTCCAACTCCTTCTCTTCACTGTCCTGCGCGCTGAACGCTTGAAACTGCCCCAGTGCTTGGCTTGGCAGCTTAAATTTCGTAAATCATAAATCAGTATAACAACAACTGAAATTTACGATGTAGCCTAGAGTTTAGTCGAAGAAAACCAGGAAGGAAAGGGGAAAAGTTCGTAGAACAGGAGATAAAAAGATATTCAGGGATAGCTTATATGAAATAGTTCTATCTTCATCTTGTATAGATGTTGGAGAGAAAAAGGAGTGGAAAGGACGTAAAATGCCTATGGAGGTTAATATTCATGGGCAAGTTAGTGAAATTAGTATTATGACAGGTGGTTATATTAGACTCATTGTTATGTAATTTAAAGATGTAAACCGCAGTGGATCGATTAAATTGTGAGAAAAGGAAAGCTCGTTGCAAAGTATTAGCGTTTGTGTATATGTTCTTTTGATAAAAGTTCGTGTGCGTCCGCAGTTTTGCTTCTTTAAGATCTTATCCACGATTCGGCGGTAAAGTTTGTTTTGGGGGTGGTGACTTATTACTCTGTTACTTCGTGGAAGCGGTCCTTTTAATTTCATGCAGATGTTACAACTACTAATTCTCTCTCTCTCTCTCTCTCTCTCTCTCTCTCTCTCTCTCTCTCTCTCTCTCTCTCTCTCTCTAGCCCTCAGGGGTAAATGAATGTCAAAGGGCTCTTCTCACCTGTGGTCTTAGTGCGAATTCTGCGCATGGCAGCTTGCATTTACCTGCTATTTCCACCGGGCTAGGTCTCAAGGAATAGTGCGTTGAATGTCATGGAGCCGAATTTACATGCTCAATATATGCAATATATGTCTGTAGGGCACACGTGCCCACTACACACTCACGCACACACACATATATATATGTGTGTGTGTGTACGTTTCTCTCTCTCTCTCTCTCTCTCTCTCTCTCTCTCTCTCTCTCTCTCTCTCTCTCTCTCTCTCTCTCTCACCTTGTATTCGTCATATTTCATAACTATAATGATAATTGAAGTGTGTTTTTTTATCCTTAACCTTTAATTTCCTCGAGATTCTTTGTATTTCATTTATTTGAATATTGTAAGAGAAATTTAAGCGAGCTGCAATAAGAGATAAGTCAAAATATTGGATTGAAGTAGGACAGCATTTCAGATATATAAATCATATCCATACCCACTATGGAAGGAATTTATGATGGTTAGTGTGTGTACGGGTGTAATGACGAGTTACCCTGGAAGGAAAGTAGGCCAGTGGGCAACCGGCCTAGGCACGTTGCTTGCGCTTCCTTGAGTGAAAGCTTATGCAATAACTGTTTGCTGCTGGAATGTGGGAGTGTCTCGTGATAGCTGAGTGAGAGGTGAATTAATTTTCCTTAGCTGTGATGCCCTACTTTTTTATGGAATTTAGTGTGCACTCGTGTGCTAGCAAGGAAGCGCTTAATGTTAATGGTTAGGATGATTATTAATTATTGCACAGCCCCAGGGTTTTCAATGTCAGAAATCCAAAAGCAAGGAATGAAGTTTGCAAACAGAGGAGAAATTTTGAAATGTGATGTTTAAAACAAAGATATGGAGCTTATAAATGCAAATCTATTGTGTTGATATTCGTGTATGGCCTGCCTCAGCAATACTGCTCTTAAAAACATTCGTGTTTAGGGAGAACTGATAGTAAGATAAGATATTTGGAATTCCATTAACCTTGGCATTAGACTATTTTTATCATTCAACCCAACAGTTTTCCATAAACTGTCATTTGCGAGGTTGAGGACCATACAAAGCTTTAAGATGATAAAGGGAGAAATGTTAGGAACTATAAAATCTTCGTTCTGATCTTTCAAGTAGTAGAGTAAGGTGGGGAAAATACCTGACAGGTAATATTGTACCCTCGTTCATAATTATGTAAAACCTGCTTGGCAGCGGCAAAGACTAAAATTTGAAGAATCCGGTCATAATTATCACTAACTGTTGTCGTGATACAACTGTACATAACGTAAGTTTCGATGCATAGTTTATTATACCACGTAAGCACATAAACACATACATATATATATATATATATATATATATATATATACAGTATATATATATATATATATATATATGTATATATATATATATATATATATATATATATATATATATATATATATATATATATATATATGTATGTATGTATATTTACAGATTGGGTCCGTTGGAGGGATGAAAGGGGGTCTTTATTTAGTTACTGCCTTAATGGACCAACAGAGAAGACCAACCTGTAACAAAATGAAGGGGAAAAATGGGTAACTTACCTTGATTTTACCATTAGTTAATCAGGGATTGGAAAGTTGCCATGGGAAATGTGTATCAAGTTACGTTAAATTTAATATATTTACAGAAGCAGCAATCCAGGAGGTAAACTGAAAGGCTGATGATACAGCAAGTAAATTCAAATAATGAAAAAAGGCAAATTGGCAATGCATAATAAATTTCTGCATATGACGGGTTAATTTTGTCTTGAATGATTAGGCTCTCGTGTGTGCAACGAAAAGAGGGGGAACAGGTTATTGCTCCCCGGACTGCGTACCAGGGAAGTCTTGCGTTTATTGAAATGGCAGTACTTTTAAGATGATTTGAGTTCACAAGGCTGGTCGACTGAGCAGATAGTAGCGAGGACCCTTCCTGTTCTGCATGAGCTCTTTGCAAGACGAAATCTGGTAGCTGGTAATTACGCCTGCACCTGCATAGAGAAAAAAGGAGGGAGCTGCTCTTACATGTGCGTTCTGGGCCAAGGTTTCTTTTCGTCTCTTGGGTGCAACGTCTCCCAGCGTTGGTCTCCAACATTTTGGGATGTTTGTGAGTTTGTACGAAGGCAGGTCACATCTGAAAGCAAATCCCACAGCCAGTAATAGGTCCACACAGAAAGAGGCCTTATAACTAAGTCCCTAAAGGTCAAAACAGTGGCCCCCCCACTTTTGAAAGGCTTCCGCCTGTTATACCTAACAACTTTCCTAGTCCCCCAAAATCATGCTATGGGATGGGGAGGGGCGCGAAGGAGTGGTATTGTTCTCATCCCCGCTCAGGTAACACGAGGGGGAAGCTTTCTCTAAGGTCAAACAGGGCACTAACTTGCCTTCCCGCCAATAAATCGAGCCTACCAGTTAACTGAGAAGTGTTTTGTTCAGAAATTCGAATTATTATTTGGCTGGCTAAGAGGGAGGAATGAAAATATGGAAAATATATACATATATATATATATATATATATATATATATATATATATATATATGTATATATATATATATATATATATATATATATATATATATATATATATATATATATATATATATATATATATATATATATATATATATATATATATATATATATATATATATACTGTATATATATATATATATATATACTGTATATATATATATATATATATATATATATATATATATATATATATATATATATATATATATATATATATATATATATATATATACACACACATACACATACAATATGTGATACTGTTTTGATTCTTGGGGTCGTGCAGATAAGGAGAAAATGTTGAATGAATGGAGCATCGATTTTGCTCCATTGTTTTAACAACCAGTGATAACCCGCAATATATTTCTGTTCATTATTTTAGTGAATTCACTTTTTATAACTGATTCAGTGCAAGAAATAACATTCTGTCTGTATTCCCATAGGTATGTGGACTTCGTTGGTACTGTAAAAATTCAACAATGAAATCCGGTAAGTAGTCATGATTAGTTGATGAGCATCCCATTTACTGTGTTTACTTTATATGTGGGCCATTTTTTTATGAAATTGTAAATTAGGTATTTCCAAAAGTGGAATTGAGGGTCTAGGTTGGGTTAGGTTAGGTACTTAACCCAACCTTGCCTAGTATAGCCTGACAATCCGCATTTCAGTAACCTGGATCTTCTTAGACCTCCAAGCCTCAGTATCCGAGGATCATCGTTCTGTAGTGTTGTTAAGGAATGATACCATGGTTGTTCATTAGTCAACGAGAGGCGGGGGCCCCTGCTAGTGTCCTATTACCTCCTCAATTGACGGTGTGAGTACATGGGTTTGCAGTAGCACACTCAGCACAGCTGTCAGCCAGACTCATTCAGTTGGTGGTGCGGGTGCACGGGTTTGCAGTAGCACACTCAGCACAGCGGTCAACCAGAAACACTCTAGGATGATGGATGTGTGACAGACAAGTTCAGTTTCACATCCATGATTTAAGTCTTGTGCTTACAACTTCATGTCGTTTTGCCTGATTCGTCAGGAGGTCAGCAATACCTCCGAGCTAAGTTCCGACAACTTGTTTTTGGTTCCTACTCAGTCAAGAAGCAGTGTCTAGGAGCTCCATTTCTTTTGACTTGATGTAGTTACACTCATCTTGTGAGGAGTGAGAGATGTAAGCAGTAGTTGCTGCTGTTGTATATCCAAATGATCCACAACCCAGGGAGAGAATATTAAGTGGATCTTAAGACAACTTCAGGAGTCTCAGTGTCCAGATAGGTGCTCCTTTGATAGCAACGACACCAAGGTAGTGCCATGGTTACGCTATCCTCCTCCAAAGAATTTTCATTCTTTGGAATACTGACCAGGGTGGCAGTCTCCTACACTTCCTTTCTTGGAACTTGAGCACGGTTCTTTTTAGACTTTCATGAGTCTCAAGATCCAAGGTAGACACTCCTCGGTGTGATAACAACTACACCACAGTAGTGCCATGGTCAACAAAAGGCCCTAGTGTCTTTTCACCTACTCTATTGCAGTGCAAGTACACTACCAGACAGAAGAACATTCATTGCAGTGGGCCAAATAGACATCCCAAGCAAGATGGATCTTATTACAACATGTATTCGTTAAAGTTAGGAGATAAAGATAGTTGATCTTGGCTTCTTGACTTTCGGAAATTTGTTCAACCTCTGAAGAGGCTTTATCATAGTCCTTCTTTCTCGACTTACTGAAGTTGGTGCTGTTCAGTTCTGTCTTCTCACACCTTTGAATAAAGTAAGACATCTTTGGTACCCATTTACCTCTGGAAGCTTACGCCTTTCTTCATTCTACTTGTTTCAAAGTGGTCAGTGAGATGGATCATTCCACTCATATGGTCCTTTGGTGCCAATGACAGTATGACGTCTATCCTGCCTCCATAAAGACTAAACTTTCAACCCAGTGCCAACGACTCGTTCATTAGTGTCGAGTTGGCCAAGAAACGGTGTCCAAATTGTCATTTCTCTGACTAGGGAGATGGTCAAATGAACGTACCCTGCAACATCCTGGTGGACATAAGTATGTTTCGGACCAGATCTTTCGAGGCCAGGGGCATCAGTCTGTCCACTGCATTCAGGAAGAAGCTGTCGGTCGAGTACTAGGATGGAATGTAATCGTGCAGATCACGTTCATCTCCTTTTACCCTGGGACGTTGCCCATAGGTCCTTGGACTCCTTTTCCTTGGATCCTGTGGGGGATGCTCAACAAGTCATGTAGTTCACTCAGCTCTTGAGGGACATGTTGCATCTTGCCTAAGGTGTGTGGCTGCAAGGAGAAGGTGTGTGTGGGACTGGCCTCCTCCCTTTCTCCTGTCTTTCTTCCTCTTCCAGTAGGCATAGGAACTGTGAATGAGCCATCACATGATGGACTGGCGAGCACGCAGGTGATCTAGATGACTGATTATCCTATCTGCAATCCAGCTCCGTTTGGATTAGTAGATGCAAATCCTTCATTCTCTCCAGCAAGGTGGGAGAGGGACTGACTATTAGCAAAGCAGCTGGTTGTTCTTAGCTTTATAGCCTCCGACACTGTGGGTTCATCCAAACCTTTTCGAATCAAGGATATTACATTCCTTTAATTCGAAATGCCTGGAAGTCTGACGACTGAACATCGCTCTTGTTTCAATAGATCAGAGGTATGGTCTCCTTCCTTTGCTCTTTCATGACCAAGAAGAGGGTGCTCAGGTGAGCCGAACTACCACTCAGTTCAGAGATTTACTCGGAATCCTCCCTCCAAAAGTCTCCCATATGTAAAGACCGAGGATTTGTATTTGTGTAGGAACAAATGACAGAATTTTAAAGAAATTTGTATTTTTCCTAAAATACAAACCTGAGGTCTGTAAATTAAGGGCCCACCTCTTACCACCCCTCATTCTTTTATCTGTGGCCAAAAGGTAAACTGCGTAGAACTGAATGTATACCGACTTGGTGGGCAGTACTTCCGCCCCTACCATCAGTAAGTGTTACCAGAACCTCCTTGCAAAAGTTTAACAGCCGGATTTCCAGCTCGCTGAAAGTTAATCCCATATGTAAAGACCTCAGGTTTGTATGTTAGGAAAAATACAAATTACTTTAAAAATTTGTCATTTTGCTTGTAATTTATTTTATTTATTTATTTTTTCTTAACCAGAAATACTGTCTCATGCCATGTGAGAGTCAGTGGCTGGTACTAATAATTTTTCTTTCCGAGTTGGACCTTATCCTAGGAAATCCCCATTAGTGCAGTAGACATTCCCAAACTGTGTTTGCAGCATCCCTTCGGCTCCTAGCTGCACACATTCTCATTTCCTGTCTTCAATCTTTCTGTCCAGCTTCCCTAACTATTACTTCTTAGTTGTTACTCAGTTCCACCTTTAGATCCTTGTACTTCATCTCCTTTATTTTCTGGATTTCTTTACCTTCCTGCCCAGCCACGCCAACTTTTTCTTTTCACTGTTTACAGCTCCCAAGTGTTTGGCTTGACATCTTATATTTTATTAATTAATCACTCACAGAAAATCTTATATTATGAAAAGTAAAATGGGAATAGAAAATATAAGATGGGAGTAGAAAAACAAAAGTAAACTTAATCATCTTGCCAAGTATATAGCTTGTTTATCAGAAATTCTTAACCGTGGTTTGTTTGACAAATTGAGATTTCTTACTTATTATTTGTTGGTTATTAATTGTAATATAGACATTTTCACTGTTAGTTTAATATCTCTGTATGCATTTTCGTGTCAGAAATGTCTTTTGAGTCTGCAGGGCTGTTTAGTGTGAAAGGATCATAACTTCAACCAGATAAATAACATCTCCAGCCAAACAGAAATAAGAAAATGTTAAAGGGGAAAGATTAAATCGTGTACTTTTGAATGTTTAATCGCTTTTAAGTGGCCCTTGCATTTGTGTCTTGAATAACAGATATCAAAATAATGACTTAATCACAGGTATCAGAATGGTTACTGATAGACAGGTAATTAGAGAGTGAGTAGAATAATTGACATTACCTAGTAGTCAGTCCATTTAAAATTTGAAAACTGTTTGTAAAATTGTGAAATTCTAACAAGACGAAAAGAGTATTTTTATGGGAGCTTTAATAAGCAAATTGATATCAGATGACGAAATACTTGAATACTTGTTGCGCTTTGGTAGTGCAGATATATATTATACAAGGTCAGTAAGGTCATGGCCTCTTACTACACCTGTTATTTGGTCAATGACGAAATTAACTTATATCTCGAAAGAACTCACGGTAGCGTTGGCCAGCCTGCACACTGGGCAAGTGCATTCTCTCTCTCTCTCTCTCTCTCTCTCTCTCTCTCTCTCTCTCTCTCTCTCTCTCTCTCTCTCTCTCGTTATCCAAGTCACTAACTGAACTAAGGAAGAACAAAGAACAACAAAACATGTCTACAAAAATATAATTTATCCAGTAGTCCAACATGGCAAATAACTTGGAATCAAAATAGTGGTGAAATGGGAATATCTGCATCCCAGAATTGTTAACCTAAAATAATCAAATAAAATATAACAGTGCTATCAACGTCCACCAATTAAATCTCTGTAACAAAAGAGTCAAAATAAGTCAGACACAACCTAAGTCATGGTAAGTCACATTCCCCTCCATTTATATTGGTCTCTATTCAATACATCTGAGGAAACAAAAGGAAAAACAAAACTCGAAAAATAAATATGGGATATCTCCCACGTTACCAACCCCAAAAGAAATACATGTGATTAAACTTGGCAAAATCAGAATTGAGGAAAATCAATAAAAATCAGAGACAGCAAATAAAAATAAATGAGGAAAAAGATATTCAAAGCATGATAACAGAGCATGTTAAACAAAGTTATTCAAACCCATTCAGGTGTTTTGAAAAACAAAGTCTCAGCACACCTCACAGGCAGTACGCAAAGTCTTCCAGGAAAGCGGATCTGATCACAAGGGAGTCAAGTCCCGAAATGTTTAGCCTGTACTCAAATTGGATAATTTGCACTTCTTGTGACACGCCCATGAAGGCAAACTCGCAAACGAACCGTCTCCTGGAACTTGATGACTTCCGGTGACATTGCCAGAACATCACTCAAGGAATGATGCCCTTTGTCTCCATGGGAAGCCAGTCTGACAACAGACCTACGTCAGCACTGACTCACTGAATACGTAGGCACTGTTTCCATTTACCTTTGCCCAGAATATCTAAAAAAAAAAAAAAAAATGCTTATCTAAAAGAAAACAAAATATATAACATTATTATTCCAAATGTTTTTCATATGGACTTCGTCCGTTGTGGAACATTCATCAGAATTCCAGTTCTGAGTAAAGACCATTCTTCCAAAACAGTAAGTAAATTAGATCATTTTATAACCTCTTACTATAAACGGTGGCTCCAATGAAAACACAACAGTCATCTTTTAATGGCTGAATCAAGATAAAATGTTATGTGGAGGAAGCTCCCACAATATCGTCCACTGTAAAAGAAGGATCTTCAGTTGCTCGTCAGAACCTTCTACGCCTTACAAACATGCACACTTGGCATCCCTGCTGTATCTTGTACGCACTTTATCTTCATGGCTACTACTGTAAGCCCTTCAGCAATATGTAGCCTATGATATCCTGTTTTCCTGCTCTCCCAACTTCCTCGTGCTTTTCTTAACAGCTTTACTTATTTTCTGTCAGTTGTAGCCAGTGTCCTCATGTCACTTCCATGAAGGAGATTTGGTTCAACAGATTGTTCAGACAGTCGTCTTTGCTTTCGATAAATATATCTTTGGTTCCAAAAGTTTTACAGAGATTCTATCCCCATCCCTCCAGCACTTATTTTCTTATGTGGTTCACCTCTTTCCTTAACGTAACGTAATCTCAGATATCTATACATATCAATCACTTCCATTCTTACGCCATCCATACTGATACACACACACACACACACACACACGCACATATATATATATATATATATATATATATATATATATATATATATATATATATATATATATATATATATATATATATATATGTGTGTGTGTGTGTGTGTGTGTGTGCATTTATTTATCATTTATGTATCTGTGGATGTACCGTGTATATTTTTAAGTAAGAGTTGTTCAGAGTTCTCACGTTGTAATATAAATTAATAAAAAGTGAACTGACATGGGAAAAGACCATTTCCTTTAAACTTGCCGACGGCACTCGGTAAATCTAATTTCTAATACTATTTTTCTGCAGCAGTTTCCATGCTGTTCATATATATGGAAATGTATTACTCACTGAAGAGTAGAATGAAAAAGGTTTTGAGAAATTAAATGTTAAGTGGTTTGTGAGACCGCTGAGTTGTGTAGGAAGGGAGCATATATCGTTATAAATCTCATCATCCATTGCACATTATTTGAGCCGTTTCCTTTCTGAAACTTTGTTAGGAGGGCGAGTGTAGAACGAGGTTGCCTGGAATAAAAAAATAAAAATAAATAAAAAATAACTGGGTAGTAAGCATATTACTTACGCCAATAAGATCATTGTTCGAAATTTCTGAATGTACGAATTTAACTTCTCTATCACAGTCAAGATTATCTGTTACCTAGCTGTGTGTGCGATCAGTCAGACTTGAAGAATTATGGGTACCGGTTGGCAGAAAACGATTACAAAAAACTCTCGGGTAAAATCCATCCTTATTTCACTTTTACAGCTTTGTTCCTTCGTTAAGATTAAGCTGACTATTTGCCAACACGGCTCTTGCATTAGGGCAGACTGTACGTTATTTACAAATTTGAGTTGATTGAGTTTCATTATAGGTATATGTAGATTTTATCAAAGAATGATTTTGAATACCTGCTTCACGAGTCTACTCATGATTTAGTCTGGTTGTGAATAATTTTGCAAATAAAGATTTTAGTACCGTACTTAATCGCTTATTTTAATTTAGTTTTTATGAATATTTGCTCCTTGAGGACGGCTGGCATAAGAGTTTTGATATTATCAAGTAAAGGTGGGAAAAGTCCCCAGAGTGACAGGCACTCAAGAGTGACGAGGGGACTATGGTAAAATGTTGATGGTAAAGTATAAGGCACAACCTTTAAGTGAACCCATATCTAGTATAGAGATTTATTCAATAGATTCTCCTGAGGAATCAGAAACCGAAATGAAAGTGGAGCATTTTAATTTGATACTTGATTGATTGACTAGCTTTTCGACATGCTTCATAGTTATTTATTCGACTGCCTCTTTACTGAAATTGTTTTTCATCGTGTTTCATTATAACATGAGCTTAGCCATTTTCCGACAGAGTCCGTTGTTTCTGTTTTATGTCTTTATGAAGATGAGTAATGATGGTGGTTTATTTGATCTATTGAGAGTATATCTAGGTTGTTTTCAGTGGATTTCGAAAAGCAGGGAAGAATTGAATGCAAGCTTTTGAGTTGAACGTTCTCTGTAAGTCGCCACGAAACTTCGGATACCCTCAGTGAGAAATGGCGTAGTGCATCCATTGAAATGCCATCAACCTTTGAACTTTCTAGATAATGGGGTCTTTGAACTTTCCACCCCGTAGTTCATTCTGCGATATCTGTGAGGATTCGTTAACCACGTCAGTAGTTTTCAGATGTCTGAAATGAATACGTATTGTATAATCTTTCAGACAATAATAGAGTTAACATCACAGTCGTGAAATGGTAGGAATAATAGTAAAAAAAAAAAAAAAAATAAATGACTTAAATGTGTAGCACAGCAGATGTATTCATCTAGGCTGACAGACGTAGATTATTTCTTCAGGTTCTCCAAGAAAAGGGAGATTTTGGTAGCACGTCTGAAAAGGCCCTATAGTATTAAACTTTTGAGGAAACGAAAGTTGTTACTTAATCCCCTATTGTATGATTCCCGTGTTTATGTACATAATTTTTGTGCTTCTTTGCGTAAAGAAAAAGAATACACAATAATTTTTCTGGGGATTACGATAGACTTTATTTCAGGTGTAATTTTTATGGGGTTAATGATGCAAGAAAGATATGAGTTTCTGAAAATACCCTTATGTAATTCATAAATAATTATTAGCATACTTTTTTCTGTATTGGTAGAGTTTCGGCTTGCTTGATTCAACAGTAAGTCTATTAATACAGGCTGAAGTACCTACACTGGAACATCGCCAATCTAATAAAGAAATCCAGGACTGCTTATAATACTGTCATTAATCTTGATGCGACTTGTTTAATTCATAGACGGGCGTTCAGGTGAATTGTGTATTAAAATAAAATTTTTGAGAGATTATAATATTTAAGAAGTTGTAAAAATTTTCGATATCAGCCGCTTTTTAGTTAGAATCAGTCGGAAGAATGTAAGATCAAATACATTTCTACTTGAAAACGTCGTGAAAATGGCGAGAACAGAAATTTAAGTCAAGCTGATAAAGAATAAAGGAACCAATTTCAGTCTCAATAAGAGTTGCCTGAACTTAACATTATATTTATAAATCGGAGAAGTATTTCAGATTAAGGATGTTGATTACAATGATTAAGGCTTTTGATGATAAGGGGTTCCAAATTTTCTTTCCGTATTTTGTAAAAAGTCGATTTCTCAGGGCTTAGCCCTATGGTCTCTGACTTATCACTTAACTCTTATTATTCATTTGGAAGCGTAGAAAGTAGAAGTTTATTCTCTTTTTCCCGCAGTTACTACTCGGAACTTTGTGGCTTATAACAGAGCACAATAAACAGCAATTAACTTATTTTGGCTTCATTCATTCACAAAACACCATAGTCTTGAAGCACTTCCGAGGAGTCTAGTTATTCCATGAGGCACGTGAAGGCGGCACCTTGACAGGATCAACATTTATCGCTGGCCGTCTGGTTGGCAAGGCAATTATAATGCTGTGCAAGGTTAGTGGTATCTCCCTTGGCACCTACGTTCCCGTTGTTTGTTGTGAAAGTATCTTACAGGGTACTTCCGCGATTGCAGGAGCGCATCTGCTTTTGAGTTTTCCCCAGTCTGTTTCTCAGTGAACTCTGAAGATACCTAATTGAAAATGGAGGAACCTAAATGCAACGTTTTCATGAATTCTACCAGATATCTGTAGCTGTAATTTGAGAAGTGGGAAAGACATGATATAAATATACGGGTTAGGAAGTAATTTGATAGCTAGAAGGGGATACAGAGAAATTGAGAAAAAAAAAATTAGTGTGTCATTGAAAAAGAAAATAAAATTTAACATCTTTAGTATGCGGAAGTCAAGAGGACGGACAAAACAAGACTTTTCCTGTGTAGACCAAAAGGAAAGAGTGTAAAGAAGAGAGGAAGAAAAAAACAGGACCCAGTCCTGAGGGCAGTGAAAATAGGATTTAAGGATGAAGAGAATTTGGTAGGAGAAAGAGAGAGAAAGAGAATGTTAAATCACGGGCATATCAAGTATTTAGAATGTAAAGGTTCATTACTTTGGTAGGTCAGTTCATGTCTTTTATTCAGAAATTTTCTTGGAATTTTCGCTGCCATTATGTTACAAAATATTGATCTGTATCCACATTTTTTCCATACTTCATAGTCTGTTGCACTATTTATTTACAGCACGTTAACATAAAAGGGTGACTCCCGAGAATGTTAAACTTCCGGATGACTTTGGGATGCGGCTGCTAGCCCCATGGCCAGATACGAGGCAGATTTGTCGCTTCGGTCAACATAGGCACGATGAGTTCTAATGGCACTCTTTACGCACTGGTGGGACGAGCATTTTAACCTCTGGACTACAAAGAGACATATATATTATATATAAATATATATATATATATATATATATATATATATATATATATATATATATATATATATATATATATATATATATATATATATATATATATATATATATATATATATATATATATATATATATATGTGTGTGTGTGTGTGTGTGTGTGTGTGTGTATACATACATGCATACATACATTACAGTTGTATTTATTCTCAAGTAGGAAAACAGAGAAATTTGGTTAAACGTCTATCCAAACATGAAAAAATCCATAAGAACACACGACAAATAGTGCTTTAGTAATTCCTTGTTGTGCCAGTAATTATAGAGTGAATTTTGTTGGTTATAAAATAAAAGTTGAAAAGCCAAATGGTAAGAAACAGTGTTGCAGCAGTAGCTTTAATTTTGTATCCACGGAGATTCGGAACAAGCCTTTCAGTATCCTGCACAGGATCAGTACGGATTGTATCTCACTGAAAACTGGCCTTCAGTGTGTGATTACAGAAGCTAATTTCGTTAACCAGCATTGTCAACCAGGTGAGAAGATCCGCAATTACGGCATATGGAAACAGAAAGTCGCTAGAGAGTCTTAAATTTTTTTAGACGAAGTCTTAGCGGCCCTTTAGAGCTAAAGAATTTTGAATTGCTATATTAATATACTTCAGAAATTTGCACAAGACCGTCTCCTGCATTTGTCAGAACGTGATTGTTTATTGTTTGCCATACTAACCCTAATTATGAAAGCAAAACTGTACAAACTGAAGATCTGTGTCAGGGCAAGCAACTTAGTATGGAAGTAGAAATAAAGACAGACTAAAGTAGGTAAGAAAACAAGAAAAATAGTTGAGGTAAAATAAACTACGAAATTATTCTAAAGCGATCCTTTTCAGTGTGAAATTGTTTTTATCCAATATGAACTTCTTAGTTTCCAGTGACTCAACTACTTTACTGAGAAGATAATGCCATAATTTTAGTCTTAACTGGAACAAGCAAATATAAAACCCTTAAAAGCAAATGCAGTACAGAGATAACTGCATAGTACTACGTTGTGGGTGGTATAGTCTGCGAAGTTCTGAGTGCAGAGGATGGTCAAATTATGAAAAATTTTCTAAAGCATCCATATTGAGTTAATCGAATGGGAGTGCCAGTGGTTAATAATAGGATGTAGATTAAAAATTTCATTGGCGCTCAAGTTTTTATGCTGCATTTGAAGATGTGTTAACTACGAAGGCCATACTGGTAAACGATGTTAAAGTTTCAGCTGAACAAAAGAACAATATTTCCACAGGATAGACAGATCGCCAAAGATCTTAAGAACCTAGTATACCCATTTTTTGTGGCTTAGAAAAAAAGATGAACCTTGTATAATTTTCAAAGGTGAAATTGCAATCATAAATATATTTTAAATATTTAAAATTTAAAAGAGTTCCGTAGAGGTAAAGGAACGGTATCAATGAAAGGATTGGATGGCGAGGGCCTCCATTGTCCCAGGCATGGTAATCTTTGAGTTTTGTAGAATTGTTGACCCTATTAGTTTGGGGCGTTCGCGACTCCTCCCAGTCCCATAGCCAGAATTATGATACTCAGTCTTGTGTAATTCTAAAGCAGAATACCTGCGCTGTACTGTAGCAAATGCCGTTCAAAGAGAGAAGTGGCAAAAAACAGAGGCGAAACTGACAGAGTTGAAAGTTGCGGAAAATGACGCACTGGAGCGTCAAAAGTGACTGGCGTTGGATTTTGGATGAGTTGATAATTCCCCTGTTCAAAGGGATTAGAGAATTGCCTGCCACGAGTGTTCAATAAGGAGATGAGGGTAATAAAGTAACCAGTGTGTCTTCAAGTTCAACTGTCTATTACTTATAAGGTATAAACTATACTGTAGTGAACCAAGAACAAACCTGAGAAATACCATAATTTACATTCTTGTATTCACTATTGAGCTTATCAGTTATTACTCTGCAATCTGTTAATAATACTAAGAAATGCTCCTCTATTCCCATCTGAGTGTGAACACTGGGGCCTCATGACTGATATGCAAAAGTAGTACTATGATCAAGACTTTCTTTGAACTAATTTTTGTGGAATTTTCCGCTTTTGCTAAAATTTATTGGACCTGATAAACAGAAAAAGATACCATAACTGGGATTGGGTTTATATCTGAAGCTAAATAGTGGGAACTGTGGTAGGACCATCAGCTGCCCGATAATGTTCGAACCTGAGAGATATCAGGCGGAACTGTTCTTTAGGGCTCGACCACGGATTCCAGGTAGGTCCGGTTCTGGGGATAGGACTCCCGGCATTCTATCTGGTTTGCCCATAACACGATTAGAGTGGGGATGATAGTATTCTCGTAATACCTTCGGTCCTAGCAAGCGGGTTTGGCTTACACTTGGGCCACTGTTATCATGTTGTGCCATCCCCTGTGGGGTAGGGTAGGGACGCAGACGTTCGGGAGTCAGTTCTCACTTGTGCCATTGGCGGAAGAATAAACCCCATGAAAGGCTGATGATATCTTTTTAAGGTTTTCAGGTTTATTATTATTTTTTTTTACCCCTCTCAAATCTTATAAGGATTCGAGTACCTCTGGACCCTGTGATGGTGCTGTTCTGGCACAGATGACGACCTCTGCACCCACCTTGGGGATTGAAATTTCTCCAAATGTTAGTGACTTCTCCAATTTCTCCAAATGTTGATGACTTCTCCAAAAATAAATTGACAAAAAGCCGTAATAACAAATATCCTGATCCCCCTCCTGACTTCCCCTCCCCTGGACCCTCTAGCCATGCTTCATTGATGACGACTTCAAGCAAGGACATGGACTTCTCTAAGAAATCGTCCAAAATTAAATCCTCAACACAGCCAGGTTGTGTGAAAAAATTGAGACTTACCAGTCTGTTGTGATTATGAAATGATTTTGACAGCTCTGAAATCATTTGGAACTGTTGTAGAAATCAGGATGAACTTTATTGATATTGAATCTAAATGGGAAGCGTGGGTTACCTTTAGTAGCCATGATCAGGCTGTAAAGGTTAGTAGTATGATAAGTGCCATACAAATCGGTCAAGCTACAGTACGAGGAGCCTTACCAGACAAAGTTCCCAAAGACATGGACGTTTATGTGCCATAAATGGGCTCAGGATAAACCAGAGAGAAAGCAGAATGCAGAAGTAAGGGCTCCTAAACCTCCTATGTGGGTGGTAGCTTCAGCCAAGGAGGAAAATTGTAACTACCATAAATTTTGCAGGTTTCAGAAAAAGGTGGGAGGAATAAAGAGCGGTGATATTTCTCATTTTGGGAAGAACACCATTCTTATACATGCCAAATGAGCAACCCAAGCATATATGCTGACCTTGTTGGACATAAAAAATGATGAAATGATTACGAAGATCAAGCCCCACTTAGGCTTTAGTTATGGGAGAGGATTACTATTTGATAAAGACCTTTATGACATGAGAGAAGAAGAAATTCTAGAAATGAGTCCCACTTCAGTTTGGAGAGTGAAAAAGGAAGCTGTTGCCAACCTTTGTAGACTCTGAAGTACCTTCTCATGTCATATTTGAAAATGAAAGGGTACGAGTACATCCTTTCCAGCAAAGACCAATGCATTACTATCATTGCTTTAAGTTTGGCCACCCATCAAAAAACAGCAAAAATGCTAAAATTTGTATAAACGGCTCTGGTGTCCATCATAATGATGAATGTAATAGAAAAGCAAAATGTGTTAATTGTCAACTGGAACATAAATCCAATAACAAAAATTGAGAAATTTACAAATTTGAACTGTCTGTATCAAGTAAAGCCAATGCAGAGCATATAAGTATCGGTTTTGCAAAAAGACAATTAGGACAACAACCTAGGAGCTATGGTCAAGTTTTTAAGCCACAACCCCTATCTACCACTAGGGGTGCAGTGGCAGCACCCTCTAATGTAGCAGGTGCATCAACACCTGTGGTAGTGGCCCAGCCCTCTGGGTCAGGTGCTCTGCCTGTTGAGGCTAGAGCACAAGCCTGCAAGGAGGATAAGATGGCACTTAACCGAACCACCTTGGAATTGTCTCAGGCAGAGTCTACCTGATTTAATGGAGACTGAGGAGCAAAAGCACCCAAAGAGGAGGCGTTCCCCCTTATCCTCTCCTCCAATTAAACATGCATCACTTAGTAATAGATACGAAGTACAAAGCTCGATGCAAGAACCCCAGCCTGAATTTAAACAAATTGACGAGAAAGGGAAACAAAATGACACCAGTAAATCAACAGGTAATAAACCAAACCTGTGAAGACCAGTCCTTTCCAAATCATCTCTTGATAATGCTCATAAAAAAAAGAGAGTAAATGAGAAGGCTCCATTCAAAGGGTCTTCTACCAAGCCCAAAAATTAGTTTTCACGTCAATACTACAATGGAACTGTAGAGGTTTTAGGGCTCGAAATGAAGAGCTGAAGGTACTGCTCCATGACCACAGCCCAGGTATTGTGTGTCTCCAGGAAACTAAGCTTTGGAAGCACACAATATAATACTGGGTTAAATTACTGCATATATAATTCTCCACCACCAATTGGAGAGAGCTAAGGGAGGCGCAGCAATTATTGCGCATAAGTCGTTGCAACACTCCTTGCTGTCATTTATTACTCATCTCCAAGCTGTAGCAATAACTTTCAGTTTAGACAAGCAAATTACAGTTTGCTCCATTTATCTTCCTCCTGATTTGGATTTCACATATAATGATGTTCATTATAAGCTTCCTACTCCTTTCCTCCTCCTTGATGATTTTAATGCTCACAACCCCATATGGGGTGGGAACACGACAGAAAATAAGTATATCTTAGTTTAACCAGACCACTGAGCTGATTAACAGCTCTCCTAGGGCTGGCCCGAAGGATCAGACTTATTTTACGTGGCTAAGAACCAATTGGTTACCTAGCAAGGGACCTACAGCTTATTGTGGAATCCGAACCACATTATTGTGAGAAAAGAATTTCTATCCCAGAAATAAATTCCTCTTATCCTTCACTGGCCGATCGGAGATTCGAACTCGCCGCCAGCAGAGTGCTAGCTGAGAACGGAACCCACTCGCCCAACGAAGAACTAGGAACACGACAGATGCCAAGGGTAGGTTGTTGGAGGGTATTATGGATGATCATAATGGAACCATGACTTACCATAACATCTACTCCAGTACTTATTCGGCTATTGATCTGAGCTTTTGTTCATCTAGTGTTCACATTGATTATGAATGGTCAGTAAATGAATATCCAAATGGGAGTGACCACTTCCCAATTCATATAAAAACAGTTAAGAATCAGCCCTCTGAGTCACCTCCCAAATGGAAGGTAGATGAAGCAGACTGGAAGAAATTTAGTGAGTCTGTTCTCATGGACAAGAATGTAAAATCATTTCCATCCATCTCAGAGGCATATAATTACTTCAGTGGCACCACCATCAAAAGTGCAATTGCCTCTATTCCAACAACAAAAGGGAAGCCCTCTAGACCAGCAGTTCCTTGGTGGAACAAAACCTGCAATAATATGAGGAAGAATGATCACTAGAAAATGCCACAAAAAGTATAAGCCCAAGCCAAAGTTATATACCAACGTGCTGTGGCCAAGCAAGATAAATATTTAAAAAAAAACAAAAAGAGAGTCATGGATGTACTACATTAATGGCATTAGCTCAATAACACCATCCAAAATGATTTGGAAGAAAATTAAAAAACTAAATGGCAAGTTTGTCCCTGAACCTCTGCCTACCCTTAAGATAAATGGTGACCTAATCACCCAACCAGAGAGGGTCGCAGAAAAGTTAGGAGAACATTTCTCGAGAATATCAAGTAATGGGAACTATTCTGTAGAATTCCAAGACATTAGAAATGCCCAGATTTCTCTTGATTTAAGTGAAAATAATTTTGAACCATATAATGCAAAATTTACACTGCAGGAACTCAAAGATGTCTTGCAGAATACCAAACCAGCAGCCCCTGGTGAAGATAAAATACTCTACGAAATGCTGAAACATCTCCCAGAAAAGTCAAAGAAATTTCTTTTAGATATAATAAATGAAATCTGGGAAACTGGTATTATTCCTAAGAGCTGGAAATTATCATTAATCCTCCCTATGAAGAAACCAAACAAGGATCCTGCTTTACCCAGCAGCTACAAACCTATAGCTCTCACCAGTTGTGTTTGTAAGCTGATGAAAAAGATGATTAACACCAGACTTGTATGGCACTTAGAAAACAAATAAATTGCTTTCTCCATTCCAGTTTGGTATTATAAAAAAGTTGTATAAGATGGGCATTAAAGGAAAAATGATCAGATTTATAAATTCGTTTTTATCAGAAGGATAAATAAAGGTAAGAATTGGGAATCATGCATCACGACCTTTCTCACAAGAAGAGGGAGTTCCTCAGGGTAGTGTCCTTAGTGTCACCCTCTTTGCTATTGCCATTAATGGAATGTTAGAAAAGATATCATCACCAGTAAAAGGCTCTTTAATTGTAGATGATTTGGCTCTGTACTGCACAGGATATGATGCAGCACCTACTAGCAGGTTCATGCAAAGAGCCATCGATAAAGTAAGCAAGTGGGCTAATGAGCAAGGGTTTCGATTTTCCGAATCTGAAACTGTCGCTGTTGGGTTCTGCAGACGCCGAACTAAGGAAACCATTCCTGCTCTTACCTTAAATGGAATTATTTTACCTTAACTCTACTGAAGTAAAATTTTTAGGAATGGTCTTTGATGAAAAGTTCACTTGGAATAATTGTATTGACCTGTTAAAAGTGAAAGTGAAAAGATCACTAAATATTTTAAAAGTAGTATGTAATTTTAATTGGGCTGCTGATAAGAAATCGTTGTTAAGGCTTTATAATGCAGTATGTTTATCTAAGTCAGACTATGGCTGCCAAGTATACTCATCTGCTTCAAAGACTAAACTTAATATGGGGCTAAGGATCTGCACTGGAGCTTTCAGAACTTCACCCATTGAAAGTATTTATGTAGACTCCCATCAGCTACCACTGGACTTAAGGAGGCATGAGCTAGGTCTGAGACATACCATGCGGCTGACAAGCTCGAAGGAGAATCCTTCTTTTGAGATCTTAAAACAGTGTGACTCAAGTCTTTTTGGATCTAGATCTTCAATACCGTTTCAAATCAGACAGCTGGGTGAACTGGAGGTTGAAAGCATAAAAACGCAAGTTAAACATCCTGCTATCCCTCCATGGTTTATTCCAGCAATAGACGTCTGCATTAAAGAGGCAAAGAAGAAAGATCGTCAGGAAGAAGAAGTCAGAAGCAAGTTTGTTTTTGGAGCATGATGAGAGGCATATAAATGACAGGAAAATCTATACTGACGGGTCAAAATCGGAAGTTGGAGTAGGATGTGCAGTGATGTGTGAAGAGGGATCATATATAAAAAAGGTATCAGACTTCATCCATAT